>NW_026527188.1:0-177005 GCF_022682495.2 Desmodus rotundus
TGGAACTGCTGTGACCTCTAAAGGGTGGGTCAGGTGAGCCGAGGGAGGCGTGTGCTTGGGAGCCTGAGTGCGCCTGCGCGGCCCACGTATAGGCCCGAAACGAGCCAGCCTCGGCTCGGAGAAAAGCCATCTCCTGGGGCCTCCCCATGTTCCTCCACTCCTCAAGCGTCACCCCTTTAAGGATGGAAGAAAAGGGGGATCTTGGCAGTGGTGGGTTCGGGCCAGAGGGCTCTGCGGGTTTGCCTCCACGTACGCCAGGTGCTCGCACAACGGGCCCAGGTGTTTGAGCCCCGTGGAGGCAGAGGGCTGCTTATTGCTGGATGCAAGTGTCCTGCGGGGTAAAGTAACGGCATGGGCACTCCCCGGGCCACACAGGGTACCGGACCCTTAGAGAGTGCCATAGGAAATCCCCCGCCCATGCCCCCGGTACCCAAGTCTGTCCTTAGCACACTGTCTGTGCGGGGCTGAAGGTGCTGCTAGGCAGTGTGGCCTGTGGGAAATCGCGCATTCCTCTGAGTGGCAGGGAGGGCTTCTGTTTCCCCGAACAGGTGCGCAGGGACCCTGTAAAACTGCTGTGACCTCTCAAGGTGGGTCACGAGACCCCTCAGGGGTGCGTCACGTGACCACTCAAGGGTGGGTCACGTGACCCCTAAGGGGTTGGTCACCTGACCCCTCAGGTGTGGGTCACGTGACCGCTCAAGGGTGGGTCACGAGACCCCTCAGGGGTGGGTCACGTGAACCCTCAGGTGTGGGTCACGTGACCCCTCAGGGGTTGGTCACGTGACCCGTCATGGGTGGTTCACGAGACCCCTCAGGGGTGGGTCACGTGACCCCTCAGGGGTGGGTCACGTGACCCCTCAGTGGTGGGTCACGAGACCCCTTAGGTGTGGGTCACGTGACCCCTCGGGGTTGGGTCACGAGACCCCTCAGGGGTGGGTCACGTGACCCCTCAAGGGTCGGTCAGGAGACACCTCAAGGGTGGGTCCCGTGACCCGAGGGAGGCTTGCGTGGGGAGCCTGAGTGCGCACGCGCGGCCCCCGTATAGGCCCAAAACGAGCCAGCCGCGGCTCGGAGAAAAGCCATCTGCTGGGGGCCTCCCCATGTTCTTCCACTCCTCAAGCGTGACCCCTTTACGGATGGAAGAAAAGTGGGATCTTCGCAGTGGTGGGGTCAGGCCTGAGGTGTCTGTTTGTTTGCCTCCATGTAGGCCAGTTGCTGGCACACCGGGTCCACGTGTCCCGGCCCCATGTGGCTAGAGGGCCGCTTATGGCAGGAATCAGGTCTCCTGCGGGGGTCAAGGGACGGCTTGGACACTCACAGGGCGAGAGAGGACGCCTGGCCATCAGACAGCCCCCTGGAAAATCCCCCGCCCAGGCCCCCGGTCCCCAAGTCTTTCCTGCGCACACTGTCTCTGAGGAGCTGGGAGAGCTGCTGGGAAGTGTGGCCCATGGGAAATCGCGCGGTCCCCTGGGTGGCAGGGAGGGCTCCTGTGTCCACGGACAGGTGCCCAGGGACCCTGTGGAACTGCTGTGACCTCTAAAGGGTGGGTCAGGTGAGCCGAGGGAGGCGTGTGCTTGGGAGCCTGAGTGCGCACGCGCGGCCCACGTATAGGCCCGAAACGAGCCAGCCGCGGCTCGGAGAAAAGCCATCTCCTGGGGCCTCCCCATGTTCCTCCACTCCTCAAGCGTCACCCCTTTAAGGATGGAAGAAAAGGGGGATCTTCGCAGTGGTGGGTTCGGGCCAGAGGGCTCTGCGGGTTTGCCTCCACGTACGCCAGGTGCTCGCACAACGGGCCCAGGTGTTTGAGCCCCGTGGAGGCAGAGGGCTGCTTATTGCTGGATGATAGTGTCCTGCAGGGTTAAGGGACGGCGTGGGCACTCCCAGGGCAACAGAGGGCACCTGGCCTTTAGAGAGTTCCCTGGAAAATTCCCCGCCCAGGCCCCTGGTCCACAAGTCTATCCTGCGCACAGTGTCTGTGCGAGGCTGGGAGTGCTTCCGGGCAGTGTTCCCCAGCGGAAATCGCGTGGTCCTCTAGGTTGCAGGGAGGGCTCCTATGTCCACGGACAGGTGCCCAGGGACCCTGTGGAACTGCTGTGACCTCTAAAGGGTGGGTCATGTGAGCCGAGGGAGGCGTGTGCTTGGGAGCCTGAGTGCGCATGCGCGGCCCACGTATAGGCCCGAAACGAGCCAGCCTCGGCTCGGAGAAAAGCCATCTCCTGGGGCCTCCCCATGTTCCTCCACTCCTCAAGCGTCACCCCTTTAAGGATGGAAGAAAAGGGGGATCTTCGCAGTGGTGGGTTCGGGCCAGAGGGCTCTGCGGGTTTGCCTCCACGTACGCCAGGTGCTCGCACAACGGGCCCAGGTGTTTGAGCCCCGTGGAGGCAGAGGGCTGCTTATTGCTGGATGCAAGTGTCCTGCGGGGTAAAGTAACGGCATGGGCACTCCCCGGGCCACACAGGGTACCGGACCCTTAGAGAGTGCCATGGGATATCCCCCGCCCATGCCCCCGGTACCCAAGTCTGTCCTTAGCACACTGTCTGTGCGGGGCTGAAGGTGCTGCTAGGCAGTGTGGCCTGTGGGAAATCGCGCATTCCTCTGAGTGGCAGGGAGGGCTTCTGTTTCCCCGAACAGGTGCGCAGGGACCCTGTAAAACTGCTGTGACCTCTCAAGGTGGGTCACGAGACCCCTCAGGGGTGGGTCACGTGACCACTCAAGGGTGGGTCACGTGACCCCTCAGGGGTTGGTCACGTGACCCCTCAGGGGTGGGTCACGAGACCCCTCCGGTGTGGGTCACGTGACCCCTCAAGGGTGGGTCACGAGACCCCTCCGGGGTGGGTCACGTGACCCCTCAAGGGTGGGTCACGAGACCCCTCAGGGGTGGGTCACGTGACCCCTCAGGGGTGGGTCACGTGACCCCTCAGGGGTGGGTCACAAGACCCCTTAGGGGTGGGTCACGTGACCCCTCAGGGTTGGGTCACGAGACCCCTCAGGTGTGGGTCACGTGACCCCTCAAGGATCGGTCAGGAGACACCTCAAGGGTGGGTCCCGTGACCCGAGGGAGGCATGCGTGGGGAGCCTGAGTGCGCACGCGCGGCCCCCGTATAGGCCCAAAACGAGCCAGCCGCGGCTCGGAGAAAAGCCATCTGCTGGGGGCCTCCCCATGTTCTTCCACTCCTCAAGCGTGACCCCTTTACGGATGGAAGAAAAGTGGGATCTTCGCAGTGGTGGGGTCAGGTCTGAGGTGTCTGTTTGTTTGCCTCCATGTAGGCCAGTTGCTGGCACACCGGGTCCAGGTGTCCCGGCCCCATGTGGCCAGAGGGCCGCTTATGGCAGGAATCAGGTCTCCTGCGGGGGTCAAGGGACGGCTTGGACACTCACAGGGCGAGAGAGGACGCCTGGCCATCAGACAGCCCCCTGGAAAATCCCCCGCCCAGGCCCCCGGTCCCCAAGTCTTTCCTGCGCACACTGTCTCTGAGGAGCTGGGAGAGCTGCTGGGAAGTGTGGCCCATGGGAAATCGCGCGGTCCCCTGGGTGGCAGGGAGGGCTCCTGTGTCCACGGACAGGTGCCCAGGGACCCTGTGGAACTGCTGTGACCTCTAAAGGGTGGGTCAGGTGAGCCGAGGGAGGCGTGTGCTTGGGAGCCTGAGTGCGCCTGCGCGGCCCACGTATAGGCCCGAAACGAGCCAGCCGCGGCTCGGAGAAAAGCCATCTCCTGGGGCCTCCCCATGTTCCTCCACTCCTCAAGCGTCACCCCTTTAAGGATGGAAGAAAAGGGGGATCTTGGCAGTGGTGGGTTCGGGCCAGAGGGCTCTGCGGGTTTGCCTCCACGTACGCCAGGTGCTCGCACAACGGGCCCAGGTGTTTGAGCCCCGTGGAGGCAGAGGGCTGCTTATTGCTGGATGCAAGTGTCCTGCGGGGTAAAGTAACGGCATGGGCACTCCCCGGGCCACACAGGGTACCGGACCCTTAGAGAGTGCCATGGGAAATCCCCCGCCCAGGCCCCCGGTACCCAAGTCTGTCCTTAGCACACTGTCTGTGCGGGTCTGAAGGTGCTGCTAGGCAGTGTGGCCTGTGGGAAATCGCGCATTCCTCTGAGTGGCAGGGAGGGCTTCTGTTTCCCCGAACAGGTGCGCAGGGACCCTGTAAACTGCTGTGACCTCTCAAGGTGGGTCACGAGACCCCTCAGGGGTGGGTCACGTGACCACTCAAGGGTGGGTCACGTGACCCCTCAGGGGTTGGTCACGAGACCCCTCAGGGGTGGGTCACGAGACCCCTCAGGTGTGGGTCACGTGACCCCTCAAGGGTGGGTCACGAGACCCCTCAGGGGTGGGTCACATGACCCCTCAGGGGTGGGTCACGTGACCCCTCAGGGGTGGGTCACGAGACCCCTTAGGTGTGGGTCACGTGACCCCTCAGGGTAGGGTCACGAGACCCCTCAGGGGTGGGTCACGTGACCCCTCAAGGGTCGGTCAGGAGACACCTCAAGGGTGGGTCCCGTGACCCGAGGGAAGCTTGAGTGGGGAGCCTGAGTGCGCACGCGCGGCCCCCGTATAGGCCCAAAACGAGCCAGCCGCGGCTCGGAGAAAAGCCATCTGCTGGGTGCCTCCCCATGTTCTTCCACTCCTCAAGCGTGACCCCTTTACGGATGGAAGAAAAGTGAGATCTTCGCAGTGGTGGGGTCAGGCCTGAGGTGTCTGTTTGTTAGCCTCCATGTAGGCCAGTTGCTGGCACACCGGGTCCACGTGTCCCTGCCCCATGTGGCTAGAGGGCCGCTTATGGCAGGAATCAGGTCTCCTGCGGGGGTCAAGGGACGGCTTGGACACTCACAGGGCGAGAGAGGACGCCTGGCCATCAGACAGCCCCCTGGAAAATCCCCCGCCCAGGCACCCGGTCCCCAAGTCTTTCCTGCGCACACTGTCTCTGAGGAGCTGGGAGAGCTGCTGGGAAGTGTGGCCCATGGGAAATCGCGCGGTCCCCTGGGTGGCAGGGAGGGCTCCTGTGTCCACGGACAGGTGCCCAGGGACCCTGTGGAACTGCTGTGACCTCTAAAGGGTGGGTCAGGTGAGCCGAGGGAGGCGTGTGCTTGGGAGCCTGAGTGCGCACGCGCGGCCCACGTATAGGCCCGAAACGAGCCAGCCGCGGCTCGGAGAAAAGCCATCTCCTGGGGCCTCCCCATGTTCCTCCACTCCTCAAGCGTCACCCCTTTAAGGATGGAAGAAAAGGGGGATCTTCGCAGTGGTGGGTTCGGGCCAGAGGGCTCTGCGGGTTTGCCTCCACGTACGCCAGGTGCTCGCACAACGGGCCCAGGTGTTTGAGCCCCGTGGAGGCAGAGGGCTGCTTATTGCTGGATGATAGTGTCCTGCAGGGTTAAGGGACGGCGTGGGCACTCCCAGGGCAACAGAGGGCACCTGGCCTTTAGAGAGTTCCCTGGAAAATTCCCCGCCCAGGCCCCTGGTCCACAAGTCTATCCTGCTCACAGTGTCTGTGCGAGGCTGGGAGTGCTTCCGGGCAGTGTTCCCCAGCGGAAATCGCGTGGTCCTCTAGGTGGCAGGGAGGGCTCCTATGTCCACGGACAGGTGCCCAGGGACCCTGTGGAACTGCTGTGACCTCTAAAGGGTGGGTCATGTGAGCCGAGGGAGGCGTGTGCTTGGGAGCCTGAGTGCGCATGCGCGGCCCACGTATAGGCCCGAAACGAGCCAGCCTCGGCTCGGAGAAAAGCCATCTCCTGGGGCCTCCCCATGTTCCTCCACTCCTCAAGCGTCACCCCTTTAAGGATGGAAGAAAAGGGGGATCTTCGCAGTGGTGGGTTCGGGCCAGAGGGCTCTGCGGGTTTGCCTCCACGTACGCCAGGTGCTCGCACAACGGGCCCAGGTGTTTGAGCCCCGTGGAGGCAGAGGGCTGCTTATTGCTGGATGCAAGTGTCCTGCGGGGTAAAGTAACGGCATGGGCACTCCCCGGGCCACACAGGGTACCGGACCCTTAGAGAGTGCCATGGGATATCCCCCGCCCATGCCCCCGGTACCCAAGTCTGTCCTTAGCACACTGTCTGTGCGGGGCTGAAGGTGCTGCTAGGCAGTGTGGCCTGTGGGAAATCGCGCATTCCTCTGAGTGGCAGGGAGGGCTTCTCTTTCCCCGAACAGGTGCGCAGGGACCCTGTAAAACTGCTGTGACCTCTCAAGGTGGGTCACGAGACCCCTCAGGGGTGGGTCACGTGACCACTCAAGGGTGGGTCACGTGACCCCTCAGGGGTTGGTCACGTGACCCCTCAGGGGTGGGTCACGAGACCCCTCCGGTGTGGGTCACGTGACCCCTCAAGGGTGGGTCACGAGACCCCTCAGGGGTGGGTCACGTGACCCCTCAAGGGTGGGTCACGAGACCCCTCAGGGGTGGGTCACGTGACCCCTCAGGGGTGGGTCACGTGACCCCTCAGGGGTGGGTCACAAGACCCCTTAGGGGTGGGTCACGTGACCCCTCAGGGTTGGGTCACGAGACCCCTCAGGTGTGGGTCACGTGACCCCTCAAGGATCGGTCAGGAGACACCTCAAGGGTGGGTCCCGTGACCCGAGGGAGGCATGCGTGGGGATCCTGAGTGCGCACGCGCGGCCCCCGTATAGGCCCAAAACGAGCCAGCCGCGGCTCGGAGAAAAGCCATCTGCTGGGGGCCTCCCCATGTTCTTCCACTCCTCAAGCGTGACCCCTTTACGGATGGAAGAAAAGTGGGATCTTCGCAGTGGTGGGGTCAGGTCTGAGGTGTCTGTTTGTTTGCCTCCATGTAGGCCAGTTGCTGGCACACCGGGTCCAGGTGTCCCGGCCCCATGTGGCCAGAGGGCCGCTTATGGCAGGAATCAGGTCTCCTGCGGGGGTCAAGGGACGGCTTGGACACTCACAGGGCGAGAGAGGACGCCTGGCCATCAGACAGCCCCCTGGAAAATCCCCCGCCCAGGCCCCCGGTCCCCAAGTCTTTCCTGCGCACACTGTCTCTGAGGAGCTGGGAGAGCTGCTGGGAAGTGTGGCCCATGGGAAATCGCGCGGTCCCCTGGGTGGCAGGGAGGGCTCCTGTGTCCACGGACAGGTGCCCAGGGACCCTGTGGAACTGCTGTGACCTCTAAAGGGTGGGTCAGGTGAGCCGAGGGAGGCGTGTGCTTGGGAGCCTGAGTGCGCACGCGCGGCCCACGTATAGGCCCGAAACGAGCCAGCCGCGGCTCGGAGAAAAGCCATCTCCTGGGGCCTCCCCATGTTCCTCCACTCCTCAAGCGTCACCCCTTTAAGGATGGAAGAAAAGGGGGATCTTCGCAGTGGTGGGTTCGGGCCAGAGGGCTCTGCGGGTTTGCCTCCACGTACGCCAGGTGCTCGCACAACGGGCCCAGGTGTTTGAGCCCCGTGGAGGCAGAGGGCTGCTTATTGCTGGATGATAGTGTCCTGCAGGGTTAAGGGACGGCGTGGGCACTCCCAGGGCAACAGAGGGCACCTGGCCTTTAGAGAGTTCCCTGGAAAATTCCCCGCCCAGGCCCCTGGTCCACAAGTCTATCCTGCGCACAGTGTCTGTGCGAGGCTGGGAGTGCTTCCGGGCAGTGTTCCCCAGCGGAAATCGCGTGGTCCTCTAGGTGGCAGGGAGGGCTCCTATGTCCACGGACAGGTGCCCAGGGACCCTGTGGAACTGCTGTGACCTCTAAAGGGTGGGTCATGTGAGCCGAGGGAGGCGTGTGCTTGGGAGCCTGAGTGCGCATGCGCGGCCCACGTATAGGCCCGAAACGAGCCAGCCTCGGCTCGGAGAAAAGCCATCTCCTGGGGCCTCCCCATGTTCCTCCACTCCTCAAGCGTCACCCCTTTAAGGATGGAAGAAAAGGGGGATCTTCGCAGTGGTGGGTTCGGGCCAGAGGGCTCTGCGGGTTTGCCTCCACGTACGCCAGGTGCTCGCACAACGGGCCCAGGTGTTTGAGCCCCGTGGAGGCAGAGGGCTGCTTATTGCTGGATGCAAGTGTCCTGCGGGGTAAAGTAACGGCATGGGCACTCCCCGGGCCACACAGGGTACCGGACCCTTAGAGAGTGCCATGGGATATCCCCCGCCCATGCCCCCGGTACCCAAGTCTGTCCTTAGCACACTGTCTGTGCGGGGCTGAAGGTGCTGCTAGGCAGTGTGGCCTGTGGGAAATCGCGCATTCCTCTGAGTGGCAGGGAGGGCTTCTGTTTCCCCGAACAGGTGCGCAGGGACCCTGTAAAACTGCTGTGACCTCTCAAGGTGGGTCACGAGACCCCTCAGGGGTGGGTCACGTGACCACTCAAGGGTGGGTCACGTGACCCCTCAGGGGTTGGTCACGTGACCCCTCAGGGGTGGGTCACGAGACCCCTCCGGTGTGGGTCACGTGACCCCTCAAGGGTGGGTCACGAGACCCCTCCGGGGTGGGTCACGTGACCCCTCAAGGGTGGGTCACGAGACCCCTCAGGGGTGGGTCACGTGACCCCTCAGGGGTGGGTCACGTGACCCCTCAGGGGTGGGTCACAAGACCCCTTAGGGGTGGGTCACGTGACCCCTCAGGGTTGGGTCACGAGACCCCTCAGGTGTGGGTCACGTGACCCCTCAAGGATCGGTCAGGAGACACCTCAAGGGTGGGTCCCGTGACCCGAGGGAGGCATGCGTGGGGAGCCTGAGTGCGCACGCGCGGCCCCCGTATAGGCCCAAAACGAGCCAGCCGCGGCTCGGAGAAAAGCCATCTGCTGGGGGCCTCCCCATGTTCTTCCACTCCTCAAGCGTGACCCCTTTACGGATGGAAGAAAAGTGGGATCTTCGCAGTGGTGGGGTCAGGCCTGAGGTGTCTGTTTGTTTGCCTCCATGTAGGCCAGTTGCTGGCACACCGGGTCCAGGTGTCCCGGCCCCATGTGGCTAGAGGGCCGCTTATGGCAGGAATCAGGTCTCCTGCGGGGGTCAAGGGACGGCTTGGACACTCACAGGGCGAGAGAGGACGCCTGGCCATCAGACAGCCCCCTGGAAAATCCCCCGCCCAGGCCCCCGGTCCCCAAGTCTTTCCTGCGCACACTGTCTCTGAGGAGCTGGGAGAGCTGCTGGGAAGTGTGGCCCATGGGAAATCGCGCGGTCCCCTGGGTGGCAGGGAGGGCTCCTGTGTCCACGGACAGGTGCCCAGGGACCCTGTGGAACTGCTGTGACCTCTAAAGGGTGGGTCAGGTGAGCCGAGGGAGGCGTGTGCTTGGGAGCCTGAGTGCGCCTGCGCGGCCCACGTATAGGCCCGAAACGAGCCAGCCGCGGCTCGGAGAAAAGCCATCTCCTGGGGCCTCCCCATGTTCCTCCACTCCTCAAGCGTCACCCCTTTAAGGATGGAAGAAAAGGGGGATCTTCGCAGTGGTGGGTTCGGGCCAGAGGGCTCTGCGGGTTTGCCTCCACGTACGCCAGGTGCTCGCACAACGGGCCCAGGTGTTTGAGCCCCGTGGAGGCAGAGGGCTGCTTATTGCTGGATGCAAGTGTCCTGCGGGGTAAAGTAACGGCATGGGCACTCCCCGGGCCACACAGGGTACCGGACCCTTAGAGAGTGCCATGGGATATCCCCCGCCCATGCCCCCGGTACCCAAGTCTGTCCTTAGCACACTGTCTGTGCGGGGCTGAAGGTGCTGCTAGGCAGTGTGGCCTGTGGGAAATCGCGCATTCCTCTGAGTGGCAGGGAGGGCTTCTGTTTCCCCGAACAGGTGCGCAGGGACCCTGTAAAACTGCTGTGACCTCTCAAGGTGGGTCACGAGACCCCTCAGGGGTGGGTCACGTGACCACTCAAGGGTGGGTCACGTGACCCCTCAGGGGTTGGTCACGTGACCCCTCAGGGGTGGGTCACGAGACCCCTCCGGTGTGGGTCACGTGACCCCTCAAGGGTGGGTCACGAGACCCCTCCGGGGTGGGTCACGTGACCCCTCAAGGGTGGGTCACGAGACCCCTCAGGGGTGGGTCACGTGACCCCTCAGGGGTGGGTCACGTGACCCCTCAGGGGTGGGTCACAAGACCCCTTAGGGGTGGGTCACGTGACCCCTCAGGGTTGGGTCACGAGACCCCTCAGGTGTGGGTCACGTGACCCCTCAAGGATCGGTCAGGAGACACCTCAAGGGTGGGTCCCGTGACCCGAGGGAGGCATGCGTGGGGAGCCTGAGTGCGCACGCGCGGCCCCCGTATAGGCCCAAAACGAGCCAGCCGCGGCTCGGAGAAAAGCCATCTGCTGGGGGCCTCCCCATGTTCTTCCACTCC
The DNA here is from genome assembly GCF_022682495.2 of Desmodus rotundus. Taxonomy (NCBI): domain Eukaryota; kingdom Metazoa; phylum Chordata; class Mammalia; order Chiroptera; family Phyllostomidae; genus Desmodus; species Desmodus rotundus. The sequence continues at coordinate 10,241 of NW_026527188.1, forward strand.
TCAAGCGTGACCCCTTTACGGATGGAAGAAAAGTGGGATCTTCGCAGTGGTGGGGTCAGGCCTGAGGTGTCTGTTTGTTTGCCTCCATGTAGGCCAGTTGCTGGCACACCGGGTCCAGGTGTCCCGGCCCCATGTGGCTAGAGGGCCGCTTATGGCAGGAATCAGGTCTCCTGCGGGGGTCAAGGGACGGCTTGGACACTCACAGGGCGAGAGAGGACGCCTGGCCATCAGACAGCCCCCTGGAAAATCCCCCGCCCAGGCCCCCGGTCCCCAAGTCTTTCCTGCGCACACTGTCTCTGAGGAGCTGGGAGAGCTGCTGGGAAGTGTGGCCCATGGGAAATCGCGCGGTCCCCTGGGTGGCAGGGAGGGCTCCTGTGTCCACGGACAGGTGCCCAGGGACCCTGTGGAACTGCTGTGACCTCTAAAGGGTGGGTCAGGTGAGCCGAGGGAGGCGTGTGCTTGGGAGCCTGAGTGCGCCTGCGCGGCCCACGTATAGGCCCGAAACGAGCCAGCCGCGGCTCGGAGAAAAGCCATCTCCTGGGGCCTCCCCATGTTCCTCCACTCCTCAAGCGTCACCCCTTTAAGGATGGAAGAAAAGGGGGATCTTCGCAGTGGTGGGTTCGGGCCAGAGGGCTCTGCGGGTTTGCCTCCACGTACGCCAGGTGCTCGCACAACGGGCCCAGGTGTTTGAGCCCCGTGGAGGCAGAGGGCTGCTTATTGCTGGATGCAAGTGTCCTGCGGGGTAAAGTAACGGCATGGGCACTCCCCGGGCCACACAGGGTACCGGACCCTTAGAGAGTGCCATGGGAAATCCCCCGCCCAGGCCCCCGGTACCCAAGTCTGTCCTTAGCACACTGTCTGTGCGGGTCTGAAGGTGCTGCTAGGCAGTGTGGCCTGTGGGAAATCGCGCATTCCTCTGAGTGGCAGGGAGGGCTTCTGTTTCCCCGAACAGGTGCGCAGGGACCCTGTAAAACTGCTGTGACCTCTCAAGGTGGGTCACGAGACCCCTCAGGGGTGGGTCACGTGACCACTCAAGGGTGGGTCACGAGACCCCTCAGGGGTTGGTCACGAGACCCCTCAGGGGTGGGTCACGAGACCCCTCAGGTGTGGGTCACGTGACCCCTCAAGGGTGGGTCACGAGACCCCTCAGGGGTGGGTCACGTGACCCCTCAGGGGTGGGTCACGAGACCCCTTAGGTGTGGGTCACGTGACCCCTCAGGGTAGGGTCACGAGACCCCTCAGGGTTGGGTCACGTGACCCCTCAAGGGTCGGTCAGGAGACACCTCAAGGGTGGGTCCCGTGACCCGAGGGAAGCTTGCGTGGGGAGCCTGAGTGCGCACGCGCGGCCCCCGTATAGGCCCAAAACGAGCCAGCCGCGGCTCGGAGAAAAGCCATCTGCTGGGGGCCTCCCCATGTTCTTCCACTCCTCAAGCGTGACCCCTTTACGGATGGAAGAAAAGTGAGATCTTCGCAGTGGTGGGGTCAGGCCTGAGGTGTCTGTTTGTTTGCCTCCATGTAGGCCAGTTGCTGGCACACCGGGTCCAGGTGTCCCGGCCCCATGTGGCTAGAGGGCCGCTTATGGCAGGAATCAGGTCTCCTGCGGGGGTCAAGGGACGGCTTGTACACTCACAGGGCGAGAGAGGACGCCTGGCCATCAGACAGCCCCCTGGAAAATCCCCCGCCCAGGCCCCCGGTCCCCAAGTCTTTCCTGCGCACACTGTCTCTGAGGAGCTGGGAGAGCTGCTGGGAAGTGTGGCCCATGGGAAATCGCGCGGTCCCCTGGGTGGCAGGGAGGGCTCCTGTGTCCACGGACAGGTGCCCAGGGACCCTGTGGAACTGCTGTGACCTCTAAAGGGTGGGTCAGGTGAGCCGAGGGAGGCGTGTGCTTGGGAGCCTGAGTGCGCCTGCGCGGCCCACGTATAGGCCCGAAACGAGCCAGCCTCGGCTCGGAGAAAAGCCATCTCCTGGGGCCTCCCCATGTTCCTCCACTCCTCAAGCGTCACCCCTTTAAGGATGGAAGAAAAGGGGGATCTTGGCAGTGGTGGGTTCGGGCCAGAGGGCTCTGCGGGTTTGCCTCCACGTACGCCAGGTGCTCGCACAACGGGCCCAGGTGTTTGAGCCCCGTGGAGGCAGAGGGCTGCTTATTGCTGGATGCAAGTGTCCTGCGGGGTAAAGTAACGGCATGGGCACTCCCCGGGCCACACAGGGTACCGGACCCTTAGAGAGTGCCATAGGAAATCCCCCGCCCATGCCCCCGGTACCCAAGTCTGTCCTTAGCACACTGTCTGTGCGGGGCTGAAGGTGCTGCTAGGCAGTGTGGCCTGTGGGAAATCGCGCATTCCTCTGAGTGGCAGGGAGGGCTTCTGTTTCCCCGAACAGGTGCGCAGGGACCCTGTAAAACTGCTGTGACCTCTCAAGGTGGGTCACGAGACCCCTCAGGGGTGCGTCACGTGACCACTCAAGGGTGGGTCACGTGACCCCTAAGGGGTTGGTCACCTGACCCCTCAGGGGTGGGTCACGAGACCCCTCAGGTGTGGGTCACGTGACCGCTCAAGGGTGGGTCACGAGACCCCTCAGGGGTGGGTCACGTGACCCCTCAGGTGTGGGTCACGTGACCCCTCAGGGGTTGGTCACGTGACCCGTCATGGGTGGTTCACGAGACCCCTCAGGGGTGGGTCACGTGACCCCTCAGGGGTGGGTCACGTGACCCCTCAGTGGTGGGTCACGAGACCCCTTAGGTGTGGGTCACGTGACCCCTCGGGGTTGGGTCACGAGACCCCTCAGGGGTGGGTCACGTGACCCCTCAAGGGTCGGTCAGGAGACACCTCAAGGGTGGGTCCCGTGACCCGAGGGAGGCTTGCGTGGGGAGCCTGAGTGCGCACGCGCGGCCCCCGTATGGGCCCGAAACGAGCCAGCCGCGGCTCGGAGAAAAGCCATCTCCTTGGGCCTCCCCATGTTCCTCCACTCCTCAAGCGTCACCCCTTTACGGATGGAAGAAAAGTGAGATCTTCGCAGTGGTGGGGTCAGGCCTGAGGTGTCTGTTTGTTAGCCTCCATGTAGGCCAGTTGCTGGCACACCGGGTCCACGTGTCCCTGCCCCATGTGGCTAGAGGGCCGCTTATGGCAGGAATCAGGTCTCCTGCGGGGGTCAAGGGACGGCTTGGACACTCACAGGGCGAGAGAGGACGCCTGGCCATCAGACAGCCCCCTGGAAAATCCCCCGCCCAGGCCCCCGGTCCCCAAGTCTTTCCTGCGCACACTGTCTCTGAGGAGCTGGGAGAGCTGCTGGGAAGTGTGGCCCATGGGAAATCGCGCGGTCCCCTGGGTGGCAGGGAGGGCTCCTGTGTCCACGGACAGGTGCCCAGGGACCCTGTGGAACTGCTGTGACCTCTAAAGGGTGGGTCAGGTGAGCCGAGGGAGGCGTGTGCTTGGGAGCCTGAGTGCGCACGCGCGGCCCACGTATAGGCCCGAAACGAGCCAGCCGCGGCTCGGAGAAAAGCCATCTCCTGGGGCCTCCCCATGTTCCTCCACTCCTCAAGCGTCACCCCTTTAAGGATGGAAGAAAAGGGGGATCTTCGCAGTGGTGGGTTCGGGCCAGAGGGCTCTGCGGGTTTGCCTCCACGTACGCCAGGTGCTCGCACAACGGGCCCAGGTGTTTGAGCCCCGTGGAGGCAGAGGGCTGCTTATTGCTGGATGATAGTGTCCTGCAGGGTTAAGGGACGGCGTGGGCACTCCCAGGGCAACAGAGGGCACCTGGCCTTTAGAGAGTTCCCTGGAAAATTCCCCGCCCAGGCCCCTGGTCCACAAGTCTATCCTGCTCACAGTGTCTGTGCGAGGCTGGGAGTGCTTCCGGGCAGTGTTCCCCAGCGGAAATCGCGTGGTCCTCTAGGTGGCAGGGAGGGCTCCTATGTCCACGGACAGGTGCCCAGGGACCCTGTGGAACTGCTGTGACCTCTAAAGGGTGGGTCATGTGAGCCGAGGGAGGCGTGTGCTTGGGAGCCTGAGTGCGCATGCGCGGCCCACGTATAGGCCCGAAACGAGCCAGCCTCGGCTCGGAGAAAAGCCATCTCCTGGGGCCTCCCCATGTTCCTCCACTCCTCAAGCGTCACCCCTTTAAGGATGGAAGAAAAGGGGGATCTTCGCAGTGGTGGGTTCGGGCCAGAGGGCTCTGCGGGTTTGCCTCCACGTACGCCAGGTGCTCGCACAACGGGCCCAGGTGTTTGAGCCCCGTGGAGGCAGAGGGCTGCTTATTGCTGGATGCAAGTGTCCTGCGGGGTAAAGTAACGGCATGGGCACTCCCCGGGCCACACAGGGTACCGGACCCTTAGAGAGTGCCATGGGATATCCCCCGCCCATGCCCCCGGTACCCAAGTCTGTCCTTAGCACACTGTCTGTGCGGGGCTGAAGGTGCTGCTAGGCAGTGTGGCCTGTGGGAAATCGCGCATTCCTCTGAGTGGCAGGGAGGGCTTCTCTTTCCCCGAACAGGTGCGCAGGGACCCTGTAAAACTGCTGTGACCTCTCAAGGTGGGTCACGAGACCCCTCAGGGGTGGGTCACGTGACCACTCAAGGGTGGGTCACGAGACCCCTCAGGGGTTGGTCACGTGACCCCTCAGGGGTGGGTCACGAGACCCCTCCGGTGTGGGTCACGTGACCCCTCAAGGGTGGGTCACGAGACCCCTCAGGGGTGGGTCACGTGACCCCTCAAGGGTGGGTCACGAGACCCCTCAGGGGTGGGTCACGTGACCCCTCAGGGGTGGGTCACGTGACCCCTCAGGGGTGGGTCACAAGACCCCTTAGGGGTGGGTCACGTGACCCCTCAGGGTTGGGTCACGAGACCCCTCAGGTGTGGGTCACGTGACCCCTCAAGGATCGGTCAGGAGACACCTCAAGGGTGGGTCCCGTGACCCGAGGGAGGCATGCGTGGGGAGCCTGAGTGCGCACGCGCGGCCCCCGTATAGGCCCAAAACGAGCCAGCCGCGGCTCGGAGAAAAGCCATCTGCTGGGGGCCTCCCCATGTTCTTCCACTCCTCAAGCGTGACCCCTTTACGGATGGAAGAAAAGTGGGATCTTCGCAGTGGTGGGGTCAGGTCTGAGGTGTCTGTTTGTTTGCCTCCATGTAGGCCAGTTGCTGGCACACCGGGTCCAGGTGTCCCGGCCCCATGTGGCCAGAGGGCCGCTTATGGCAGGAATCAGGTCTCCTGCGGGGGTCAAGGGACGGCTTGGACACTCACAGGGCGAGAGAGGACGCCTGGCCATCAGACAGCCCCCTGGAAAATCCCCCGCCCAGGCCCCCGGTCCCCAAGTCTTTCCTGCGCACACTGTCTCTGAGGAGCTGGGAGAGCTGCTGGGAAGTGTGGCCCATGGGAAATCGCGCGGTCCCCTGGGTGGCAGGGAGGGCTCCTGTGTCCACGGACAGGTGCCCAGGGACCCTGTGGAACTGCTGTGACCTCTAAAGGGTGGGTCAGGTGAGCCGAGGGAGGCGTGTGCTTGGGAGCCTGAGTGCGCACGCGCGGCCCACGTATAGGCCCGAAACGAGCCAGCCGCGGCTCGGAGAAAAGCCATCTCCTGGGGCCTCCCCATGTTCCTCCACTCCTCAAGCGTCACCCCTTTAAGGATGGAAGAAAAGGGGGATCTTCGCAGTGGTGGGTTCGGGCCAGAGGGCTCTGCGGGTTTGCCTCCACGTACGCCAGGTGCTCGCACAACGGGCCCAGGTGTTTGAGCCCCGTGGAGGCAGAGGGCTGCTTATTGCTGGATGATAGTGTCCTGCAGGGTTAAGGGACGGCGTGGGCACTCCCAGGGCAACAGAGGGCACCTGGCCTTTAGAGAGTTCCCTGGAAAATTCCCCGCCCAGGCCCCTGGTCCACAAGTCTATCCTGCGCACAGTGTCTGTGCGAGGCTGGGAGTGCTTCCGGGCAGTGTTCCCCAGCGGAAATCGCGTGGTCCTCTAGGTGGCAGGGAGGGCTCCTATGTCCACGGACAGGTGCCCAGGGACCCTGTGGAACTGCTGTGACCTCTAAAGGGTGGGTCATGTGAGCCGAGGGAGGCGTGTGCTTGGGAGCCTGAGTGCGCATGCGCGGCCCACGTATAGGCCCGAAACGAGCCAGCCTCGGCTCGGAGAAAAGCCATCTCCTGGGGCCTCCCCATGTTCCTCCACTCCTCAAGCGTCACCCCTTTAAGGATGGAAGAAAAGGGGGATCTTCGCAGTGGTGGGTTCGGGCCAGAGGGCTCTGCGGGTTTGCCTCCACGTACGCCAGGTGCTCGCACAACGGGCCCAGGTGTTTGAGCCCCGTGGAGGCAGAGGGCTGCTTATTGCTGGATGCAAGTGTCCTGCGGGGTAAAGTAACGGCATGGGCACTCCCCGGGCCACACAGGGTACCGGACCCTTAGAGAGTGCCATGGGATATCCCCCGCCCATGCCCCCGGTACCCAAGTCTGTCCTTAGCACACTGTCTGTGCGGGGCTGAAGGTGCTGCTAGGCAGTGTGGCCTGTGGGAAATCGCGCATTCCTCTGAGTGGCAGGGAGGGCTTCTGTTTCCCCGAACAGGTGCGCAGGGACCCTGTAAAACTGCTGTGACCTCTCAAGGTGGGTCACGAGACCCCTCCGGTGTGGGTCACGTGACCCCTCAAGGGTGGGTCACGAGACCCCTCCGGGGTGGGTCACGTGACCCCTCAAGGGTGGGTCACGAGACCCCTCAGGGGTGGGTCACGTGACCCCTCAGGGGTGGGTCACGTGACCCCTCAGGGGTGGGTCACAAGACCCCTTAGGGGTGGGTCACGTGACCCCTCAGGGTTGGGTCACGAGACCCCTCAGGTGTGGGTCACGTGACCCCTCAAGGATCGGTCAGGAGACACCTCAAGGGTGGGTCCCGTGACCCGAGGGAGGCATGCGTGGGGAGCCTGAGTGCGCACGCGCGGCCCCCGTATAGGCCCAAAACGAGCCAGCCGCGGCTCGGAGAAAAGCCATCTGCTGGGGGCCTCCCCATGTTCTTCCACTCCTCAAGCGTGACCCCTTTACGGATGGAAGAAAAGTGGGATCTTCGCAGTGGTGGGGTCAGGCCTGAGGTGTCTGTTTGTTTGCCTCCATGTAGGCCAGTTGCTGGCACACCGGGTCCAGGTGTCCCGGCCCCATGTGGCCAGAGGTCCGCTTATGGCAGGAATCAGGTCTCCTGCGGGGGTCAAGGGACGGCTTGGACACTCACAGGGCGAGAGAGGACGCCTGGCCATCAGACAGCCCCCTGGAAAATCCCCCGCCCAGGCCCCCGGTCCCCAAGTCTTTCCTGCGCACACTGTCTCTGAGGAGCTGGGAGAGCTGCTGGGAAGTGTGGCCCATGGGAAATCGCGCGGTCCCCTGGGTGGCAGGGAGGGCTCCTGTGTCCACGGACAGGTGCCCAGGGACCCTGTGGAACTGCTGTGACCTCTAAAGGGTGGGTCAGGTGAGCCGAGGGAGGCGTGTGCTTGGGAGCCTGAGTGCGCCTGCGCGGCCCACGTATAGGCCCGAAACGAGCCAGCCGCGGCTCGGAGAAAAGCCATCTCCTGGGGCCTCCCCATGTTCCTCCACTCCTCAAGCGTCACCCCTTTAAGGATGGAAGAAAAGGGGGATCTTGGCAGTGGTGGGTTCGGGCCAGAGGGCTCTGCGGGTTTGCCTCCACGTACGCCAGGTGCTCGCACAACGGGCCCAGGTGTTTGAGCCCCGTGGAGGCAGAGGGCTGCTTATTGCTGGATGCAAGTGTCCTGCGGGGTAAAGTAACGGCATGGGCACTCCCCGGGCCACACAGGGTACCGGACCCTTAGAGAGTGCCATAGGAAATCCCCCGCCCATGCCCCCGGTACCCAAGTCTGTCCTTAGCACACTGTCTGTGCGGGGCTGAAGGTGCTGCTAGGCAGTGTGGCCTGTGGGAAATCGCGCATTCCTCTGAGTGGCAGGGAGGGCTTCTGTTTCCCCGAACAGGTGCGCAGGGACCCTGTAAAACTGCTGTGACCTCTCAAGGTGGGTCACGAGACCCCTCAGGGGTGCGTCACGTGACCACTCAAGGGTGGGTCACGTGACCCCTAAGGGGTTGGTCACCTGACCCCTCAGGGGTGGGTCACGAGACCCCTCAGGTGTGGGTCACGTGACCGCTCAAGGGTGGGTCACGAGACCCCTCAGGGGTGGGTCACGTGACCCCTCAGGTGTGGGTCACGTGACCCCTCAGGGGTTGGTCACGTGACCCGTCATGGGTGGTTCACGAGACCCCTCAGGGGTGGGTCACGTGACCCCTCAGGGGTGGGTCACGTGACCCCTCAGTGGTGGGTCACGAGACCCCTTAGGTGTGGGTCACGTGACCCCTCGGGGTTGGGTCACGAGACCCCTCAGGGGTGGGTCACGTGACCCCTCAAGGGTCGGTCAGGAGACACCTCAAGGGTGGGTCCCGTGACCCGAGGGAGGCTTGCGTGGGGAGCCTGAGTGCGCACGCGCGGCCCCCGTATGGGCCCGAAACGAGCCAGCCGCGGCTCGGAGAAAAGCCATCTCCTTGGGCCTCCCCATGTTCCTCCACTCCTCAAGCGTCACCCCTTTACGGATGGAAGAAAAGTGAGATCTTCGCAGTGGTGGGGTCAGGCCTGAGGTGTCTGTTTGTTAGCCTCCATGTAGGCCAGTTGCTGGCACACCGGGTCCACGTGTCCCTGCCCCATGTGGCTAGAGGGCCGCTTATGGCAGGAATCAGGTCTCCTGCGGGGGTCAAGGGACGGCTTGGACACTCACAGGGCGAGAGAGGACGCCTGGCCATCAGACAGCCCCCTGGAAAATCCCCCGCCCAGGCCCCCGGTCCCCAAGTCTTTCCTGCGCACACTGTCTCTGAGGAGCTGGGAGAGCTGCTGGGAAGTGTGGCCCATGGGAAATCGCGCGGTCCCCTGGGTGGCAGGGAGGGCTCCTGTGTCCACGGACAGGTGCCCAGGGACCCTGTGGAACTGCTGTGACCTCTAAAGGGTGGGTCAGGTGAGCCGAGGGAGGCGTGTGCTTGGGAGCCTGAGTGCGCACGCGCGGCCCACGTATAGGCCCGAAACGAGCCAGCCGCGGCTCGGAGAAAAGCCATCTCCTGGGGCCTCCCCATGTTCCTCCACTCCTCAAGCGTCACCCCTTTAAGGATGGAAGAAAAGGGGGATCTTCGCAGTGGTGGGTTCGGGCCAGAGGGCTCTGCGGGTTTGCCTCCACGTACGCCAGGTGCTCGCACAACGGGCCCAGGTGTTTGAGCCCCGTGGAGGCAGAGGGCTGCTTATTGCTGGATGATAGTGTCCTGCAGGGTTAAGGGACGGCGTGGGCACTCCCAGGGCAACAGAGGGCACCTGGCCTTTAGAGAGTTCCCTGGAAAATTCCCCGCCCAGGCCCCTGGTCCACAAGTCTATCCTGCTCACAGTGTCTGTGCGAGGCTGGGAGTGCTTCCGGGCAGTGTTCCCCAGCGGAAATCGCGTGGTCCTCTAGGTGGCAGGGAGGGCTCCTATGTCCACGGACAGGTGCCCAGGGACCCTGTGGAACTGCTGTGACCTCTAAAGGGTGGGTCATGTGAGCCGAGGGAGGCGTGTGCTTGGGAGCCTGAGTGCGCATGCGCGGCCCACGTATAGGCCCGAAACGAGCCAGCCTCGGCTCGGAGAAAAGCCATCTCCTGGGGCCTCCCCATGTTCCTCCACTCCTCAAGCGTCACCCCTTTAAGGATGGAAGAAAAGGGGGATCTTCGCAGTGGTGGGTTCGGGCCAGAGGGCTCTGCGGGTTTGCCTCCACGTACGCCAGGTGCTCGCACAACGGGCCCAGGTGTTTGAGCCCCGTGGAGGCAGAGGGCTGCTTATTGCTGGATGCAAGTGTCCTGCGGGGTAAAGTAACGGCATGGGCACTCCCCGGGCCACACAGGGTACCGGACCCTTAGAGAGTGCCATGGGATATCCCCCGCCCATGCCCCCGGTACCCAAGTCTGTCCTTAGCACACTGTCTGTGCGGGGCTGAAGGTGCTGCTAGGCAGTGTGGCCTGTGGGAAATCGCGCATTCCTCTGAGTGGCAGGGAGGGCTTCTCTTTCCCCGAACAGGTGCGCAGGGACCCTGTAAAACTGCTGTGACCTCTCAAGGTGGGTCACGAGACCCCTCAGGGGTGGGTCACGTGACCACTCAAGGGTGGGTCACGAGACCCCTCAGGGGTTGGTCACGTGACCCCTCAGGGGTGGGTCACGAGACCCCTCCGGTGTGGGTCACGTGACCCCTCAAGGGTGGGTCACGAGACCCCTCAGGGGTGGGTCACGTGACCCCTCAAGGGTGGGTCACGAGACCCCTCAGGGGTGGGTCACGTGACCCCTCAGGGGTGGGTCACGTGACCCCTCAGGGGTGGGTCACAAGACCCCTTAGGGGTGGGTCACGTGACCCCTCAGGGTTGGGTCACGAGACCCCTCAGGTGTGGGTCACGTGACCCCTCAAGGATCGGTCAGGAGACACCTCAAGGGTGGGTCCCGTGACCCGAGGGAGGCATGCGTGGGGAGCCTGAGTGCGCACGCGCGGCCCCCGTATAGGCCCAAAACGAGCCAGCCGCGGCTCGGAGAAAAGCCATCTGCTGGGGGCCTCCCCATGTTCTTCCACTCCTCAAGCGTGACCCCTTTACGGATGGAAGAAAAGTGGGATCTTCGCAGTGGTGGGGTCAGGTCTGAGGTGTCTGTTTGTTTGCCTCCATGTAGGCCAGTTGCTGGCACACCGGGTCCAGGTGTCCCGGCCCCATGTGGCCAGAGGGCCGCTTATGGCAGGAATCAGGTCTCCTGCGGGGGTCAAGGGACGGCTTGGACACTCACAGGGCGAGAGAGGACGCCTGGCCATCAGACAGCCCCCTGGAAAATCCCCCGCCCAGGCCCCCGGTCCCCAAGTCTTTCCTGCGCACACTGTCTCTGAGGAGCTGGGAGAGCTGCTGGGAAGTGTGGCCCATGGGAAATCGCGCGGTCCCCTGGGTGGCAGGGAGGGCTCCTGTGTCCACGGACAGGTGCCCAGGGACCCTGTGGAACTGCTGTGACCTCTAAAGGGTGGGTCAGGTGAGCCGAGGGAGGCGTGTGCTTGGGAGCCTGAGTGCGCACGCGCGGCCCACGTATAGGCCCGAAACGAGCCAGCCGCGGCTCGGAGAAAAGCCATCTCCTGGGGCCTCCCCATGTTCCTCCACTCCTCAAGCGTCACCCCTTTAAGGATGGAAGAAAAGGGGGATCTTCGCAGTGGTGGGTTCGGGCCAGAGGGCTCTGCGGGTTTGCCTCCACGTACGCCAGGTGCTCGCACAACGGGCCCAGGTGTTTGAGCCCCGTGGAGGCAGAGGGCTGCTTATTGCTGGATGATAGTGTCCTGCAGGGTTAAGGGACGGCGTGGGCACTCCCAGGGCAACAGAGGGCACCTGGCCTTTAGAGAGTTCCCTGGAAAATTCCCCGCCCAGGCCCCTGGTCCACAAGTCTATCCTGCGCACAGTGTCTGTGCGAGGCTGGGAGTGCTTCCGGGCAGTGTTCCCCAGCGGAAATCGCGTGGTCCTCTAGGTGGCAGGGAGGGCTCCTATGTCCACGGACAGGTGCCCAGGGACCCTGTGGAACTGCTGTGACCTCTAAAGGGTGGGTCAGGTGAGCCGAGGGAGGCGTGTGCTTGGGAGCCTGAGTGCGCCTGCGCGGCCCACGTATAGGCCCGAAACGAGCCAGCCGCGGCTCGGAGAAAAGCCATCTCCTGGGGCCTCCCCATGTTCCTCCACTCCTCAAGCGTCACCCCTTTAAGGATGGAAGAAAAGGGGGATCTTCGCAGTGGTGGGTTCGGGCCAGAGGGCTCTGCGGGTTTGCCTCCACGTACGCCAGGTGCTCGCACAACGGGCCCAGGTGTTTGAGCCCCGTGGAGGCAGAGGGCTGCTTATTGCTGGATGCAAGTGTCCTGCGGGGTAAAGTAACGGCATGGGCACTCCCCGGGCCACACAGGGTACCGGACCCTTAGAGAGTGCCATGGGAAATCCCCCGCCCAGGCCCCCGGTACCCAAGTCTGTCCTTAGCACACTGTCTGTGCGGGTCTGAAGGTGCTGCTAGGCAGTGTGGCCTGTGGGAAATCGCGCATTCCTCTGAGTGGCAGGGAGGGCTTCTGTTTCCCCGAACAGGTGCGCAGGGACCCTGTAAAACTGCTGTGACCTCTCAAGGTGGGTCACGAGACCCCTCAGGGGTGGGTCACGTGACCACTCAAGGGTGGGTCACGTGACCCCTCAGGGGTTGGTCACGAGACCCCTCAGGGGTGGGTCACGAGACCCCTCAGGTGTGGGTCACGTGACCCCTCAAGGGTGGGTCACGAGACCCCTCAGGGGTGGGTCACATGACCCCTCAGGGGTGGGTCACGTGACCCCTCAGGGGTGGGTCACGAGACCCCTTAGGTGTGGGTCACGTGACCCCTCAGGGTAGGGTCACGAGACCCCTCAGGGGTGGGTCACGTGACCCCTCAAGGGTCGCTCAGGAGACACCTCAAGGGTGGGTCCCGTGACCCGAGGGAAGCTTGCGTGGGGAGCCTGAGTGCGCACGCGCGGCCCCCGTATAGGCCCAAAACGAGCCAGCCGCGGCTCGGAGAAAAGCCATCTGCTGGGGGCCTCCCCATGTTCTTCCACTCCTCAAGCGTGACCCCTTTACGGATGGAAGAAAAGTGAGATCTTCGCAGTGGTGGGGTCAGGCCTGAGGTGTCTGTTTGTTAGCCTCCATGTAGGCCAGTTGCTGGCACACCGGGTCCACGTGTCCCTGCCCCATGTGGCTAGAGGGCCGCTTATGGCAGGAATCAGGTCTCCTGCGGGGGTCAAGGGACGGCTTGGACACTCACAGGGCGAGAGAGGACGCCTGGCCATCAGACAGCCCCCTGGAAAATCCCCCGCCCAGGCCCCCGGTCCCCAAGTCTTTCCTGCGCACACTGTCTCTGAGGAGCTGGGAGAGCTGCTGGGAAGTGTGGCCCATGGGAAATCGCGCGGTCCCCTGGGTGGCAGGGAGGGCTCCTGTGTCCACGGACAGGTGCCCAGGGACCCTGTGGAACTGCTGTGACCTCTAAAGGGTGGGTCAGGTGAGCCGAGGGAGGCGTGTGCTTGGGAGCCTGAGTGCGCACGCGCGGCCCACGTATAGGCCCGAAACGAGCCAGCCGCGGCTCGGAGAAAAGCCATCTCCTGGGGCCTCCCCATGTTCCTCCACTCCTCAAGCGTCACCCCTTTAAGGATGGAAGAAAAGGGGGATCTTCGCAGTGGTGGGTTCGGGCCAGAGGGCTCTGCGGGTTTGCCTCCACGTACGCCAGGTGCTCGCACAACGGGCCCAGGTGTTTGAGCCCCGTGGAGGCAGAGGGCTGCTTATTGCTGGATGATAGTGTCCTGCAGGGTTAAGGGACGGCGTGGGCACTCCCAGGGCAACAGAGGGCACCTGGCCTTTAGAGAGTTCCCTGGAAAATTCCCCGCCCAGGCCCCTGGTCCACAAGTCTATCCTGCGCACAGTGTCTGTGCGAGGCTGGGAGTGCTTCCGGGCAGTGTTCCCCAGCGGAAATCGCGTGGTCCTCTAGGTGGCAGGGAGGGCTCCTATGTCCACGGACAGGTGCCCAGGGACCCTGTGGAACTGCTGTGACCTCTAAAGGGTGGGTCATGTGAGCCGAGGGAGGCGTGTGCTTGGGAGCCTGAGTGCGCATGCGCGGCCCACGTATAGGCCCGAAACGAGCCAGCCGCGGCTCGGAGAAAAGCCATCTCCTGGGGCCTCCCCATGTTCCTCCACTCCTCAAGCGTCACCCCTTTAAGGATGGAAGAAAAGGGGGATCTTCGCAGTGGTGGGTTCGGGCCAGAGGGCTCTGCGGGTTTGCCTCCACGTACGCCAGGTGCTCGCACAACGGGCCCAGGTGTTTGAGCCCCGTGGAGGCAGAGGGCTGCTTATTGCTGGATGCAAGTGTCCTGCGGGGTAAAGTAACGGCATGGGCACTCCCCGGGCCACACAGGGTACCGGACCCTTAGAGAGTGCCATGGGATATCCCCCGCCCATGCCCCCGGTACCCAAGTCTGTCCTTAGCACACTGTCTGTGCGGGGCTGAAGGTGCTGCTAGGCAGTGTGGCCTGTGGGAAATGCGCATTCCTCTGAGTGGCAGGGAGGGCTTCTGTTTCCCCGAACAGGTGCGCAGGGACCCTGTAAAACTGCTGTGACCTCTCAAGGTGGGTCACGAGATCCCTCAGGGGTGGGTCACGTGACCACTCAAGGGTGGGTCACGTGACCCCTCAGGGGTTGGTCACGTGACCCCTCAGGGGTGGGTCACGAGACCCCTCCGGTGTGGGTCACGTGACCCCTCAAGGGTGGGTCACGAGACCCCTCCGGTGTGGGTCACGTGACCCCTCAAGGGTGGGTCACGAGACCCCTCAGGGGTGGGTCACGTGACCCCTCAGGGGTGGGTCACGTGACCCCTCAGGGGTGGGTCACGTGACCCCTCAGGGGTGGGTCACAAGACCCCTTAGGGGTGGGTCACGTGACCCCTCAGGGTTGGGTCACGAGACCCCTCAGGTGTGGGTCACGTGACCCCTCAAGGATCGGTCAGGAGACACCTCAAGGGTGGGTCCCGTGACCCGAGGGAGGCATGCGTGGGGAGCCTGAGTGCGCACGCGCGGCCCCCGTATAGGCCCAAAACGAGCCAGCCGCGGCTCGGAGAAAAGCCATCTGCTGGGGGCCTCCCCATGTTCTTCCACTCCTCAAGCGTGACCCCTTTACGGATGGAAGAAAAGTGGGATCTTCGCAGTGGTGGGGTCAGGCCTGAGGTGTCTGTTTGTTTGCCTCCATGTAGGCCAGTTGCTGGCACACCGGGTCCAGGTGTCCCGGCCCCATGTGGCTAGAGGGCCGCTTATGGCAGGAATCAGGTCTCCTGCGGGGGTCAAGGGACGGCTTGGACACTCACAGGGCGAGAGAGGACGCCTGGCCATCAGACAGCCCCCTGGAAAATCCCCCGCCCAGGCCCCCGGTCCCCAAGTCTTTCCTGCGCACACTGTCTCTGAGGAGCTGGGAGAGCTGCTGGGAAGTGTGGCCCATGGGAAATCGCGCGGTCCCCTGGGTGGCAGGGAGGGCTCCTGTGTCCACGGACAGGTGCCCAGGGACCCTGTGGAACTGCTGTGACCTCTAAAGGGTGGGTCAGGTGAGCCGAGGGAGGCGTGTGCTTGGGAGCCTGAGTGCGCCTGCGGGGCCCACGTATAGGCCCGAAACGAGCCAGCCGCGGCTCGGAGAAAAGCCATCTCCTGGGGCCTCCCCATGTTCCTCCACTCCTCAAGCGTCACCCCTTTAAGGATGGAAGAAAAGGGGGATCTTCGCAGTGGTGGGTTCGGGCCAGAGGGCTCTGCGGGTTTGCCTCCACGTACGCCAGGTGCTCGCACAACGGGCCCAGGTGTTTGAGCCCCGTGGAGGCAGAGGGCTGCTTATTGCTGGATGCAAGTGTCCTGCGGGGTAAAGTAACGGCATGGGCACTCCCCGGGCCACACAGGGTACCGGACCCTTAGAGAGTGCCATGGGAAATCCCCCGCCCAGGCCCCCGGTACCCAAGTCTGTCCTTAGCACACTGTCTGTGCGGGTCTGAAGGTGCTGCTAGGCAGTGTGGCCTGTGGGAAATCGCGCATTCCTCTGAGTGGCAGGGAGGGCTTCTGTTTCCCCGAACAGGTGCGCAGGGACCCTGTAAAACTGCTGTGACCTCTCAAGGTGGGTCACGAGACCCCTCAGGGGTGGGTCACGTGACCACTCAAGGGTGGGTCACGTGACCCCTCAGGGGTTGGTCACGAGACCCCTCAGGGGTGGGTCACGAGACCCCTCAGGTGTGGGTCACGTGACCCCTCAAGGGTGGGTCACGAGACCCCTCAGGGGTGGGTCACATGACCCCTCAGGGGTGGGTCACGTGACCCCTCAGGGGTGGGTCACGAGACCCCTTAGGTGTGGGTCACGTGACCCCTCAGGGTAGGGTCACGAGACCCCTCAGGGGTGGGTCACGTGACCCCTCAAGGGTCGGTCAGGAGACACCTCAAGGGTGGGTCCCGTGACCCGAGGGAAGCTTGCGTGGGGAGCCTGAGTGCGCACGCGCGGCCCCCGTATAGGCCCAAAACGAGCCAGCCGCGGCTCGGAGAAAAGCCATCTGCTGGGGGCCTCCCCATGTTCTTCCACTCCTCAAGCGTGACCCCTTTACGGATGGAAGAAAAGTGAGATCTTCGCAGTGGTGGGGTCAGGCCTGAGGTGTCTGTTTGTTAGCCTCCATGTAGGCCAGTTGCTGGCACACCGGGTCCACGTGTCCCTGCCCCATGTGGCTAGAGGGCCGCTTATGGCAGGAATCAGGTCTCCTGCGGGGGTCAAGGGACGGCTTGGACACTCACAGGGCGAGAGAGGACGCCTGGCCATCAGACAGCCCCCTGGAAAATCCCCCGCCCAGGCCCCCGGTCCCCAAGTCTTTCCTGCGCACACTGTCTCTGAGGAGCTGGGAGAGCTGCTGGGAAGTGTGGCCCATGGGAAATCGCGCGGTCCCCTGGGTGGCAGGGAGGGCTCCTGTGTCCACGGACAGGTGCCCAGGGACCCTGTGGAACTGCTGTGACCTCTAAAGGGTGGGTCAGGTGAGCCGAGGGAGGCGTGTGCTTGGGAGCCTGAGTGCGCACGCGCGGCCCACGTATAGGCCCGAAACGAGCCAGCCGCGGCTCGGAGAAAAGCCATCTCCTGGGGCCTCCCCATGTTCCTCCACTCCTCAAGCGTCACCCCTTTAAGGATGGAAGAAAAGGGGGATCTTCGCAGTGGTGGGTTCGGGCCAGAGGGCTCTGCGGGTTTGCCTCCACGTACGCCAGGTGCTCGCACAACGGGCCCAGGTGTTTGAGCCCCGTGGAGGCAGAGGGCTGCTTATTGCTGGATGATAGTGTCCTGCAGGGTTAAGGGACGGCGTGGGCACTCCCAGGGCAACAGAGGGCACCTGGCCTTTAGAGAGTTACCTGGAAAATTCCCCGCCCAGGCCCCTGGTCCACAAGTCTATCCTGCTCACAGTGTCTGTGCGAGGCTGGGAGTGCTTCCGGGCAGTGTTCCCCAGCGGAAATCGCGTGGTCCTCTAGGTGGCAGGGAGGGCTCCTATGTCCACGGACAGGTGCCCAGGGACCCTGTGGAACTGCTGTGACCTCTAAAGGGTGGGTCATGTGAGCCGAGGGAGGCGTGTGCTTGGGAGCCTGAGTGCGCATGCGCGGCCCACGTATAGGCCCGAAACGAGCCAGCCGCGGCTCGGAGAAAAGCCATCTCCTGGGGCCTCCCCATGTTCCTCCACTCCTCAAGCGTCACCCCTTTAAGGATGGAAGAAAAGGGGGATCTTCGCAGTGGTGGGTTCGGGCCAGAGGGCTCTGCGGGTTTGCCTCCACGTACGCCAGGTGCTCGCACAACGGGCCCAGGTGTTTGAGCCCCGTGGAGGCAGAGGGCTGCTTATTGCTGGATGCAAGTGTCCTGCGGGGTAAAGTAACGGCATGGGCACTCCCCGGGCCACACAGGGTACCGGACCCTTAGAGAGTGCCATGGGATATCCCCCGCCCATGCCCCCGGTACCCAAGTCTGTCCTTAGCACACTGTCTGTGCGGGGCTGAAGGTGCTGCTAGGCAGTGTGGCCTGTGGGAAATCGCGCATTCCTCTGAGTGGCAGGGAGGGCTTCTGTTTCCCCGAACAGGTGCGCAGGGA
Source organism: Desmodus rotundus (assembly GCF_022682495.2). Classification (NCBI taxonomy): domain Eukaryota; kingdom Metazoa; phylum Chordata; class Mammalia; order Chiroptera; family Phyllostomidae; genus Desmodus; species Desmodus rotundus. Next base: position 27,911 of record NW_026527188.1, read on the forward strand.
CCCTGTAAAACTGCTGTGACCTCTCAAGGTGGGTCACGAGACCCCTCAGGGGTGGGTCACGTGACCACTCAAGGGTGGGTCACGTGACCCCTCAGGGGTTGGTCACGTGACCCCTCAGGGGTGGGTCACGAGACCCCTCCGGTGTGGGTCACGTGACCCCTCAAGGGTGGGTCACGAGACCCCTCCGGGGTGGGTCACGTGACCCCTCAAGGGTGGGTCACGAGACCCCTCAGGGGTGGGTCACGTGACCCCTCAGGGGTGGGTCACGTGACCCCTCAGGGGTGGGTCACAAGACCCCTTAGGGGTGGGTCACGTGACCCCTCAGGGTTGGGTCACGAGACCCCTCAGGTGTGGGTCACGTGACCCCTCAAGGATCGGTCAGGAGACACCTCAAGGGTGGGTCCCGTGACCCGAGGGAGGCATGCGTGGGGAGCCTGAGTGCGCACGCGCGGCCCCCGTATAGGCCCAAAACGAGCCAGCCGCGGCTCGGAGAAAAGCCATCTGCTGGGGGCCTCCCCATGTTCTTCCACTCCTCAAGCGTGACCCCTTTACGGATGGAAGAAAAGTGGGATCTTCGCAGTGGTGGGGTCAGGTCTGAGGTGTCTGTTTGTTTGCCTCCATGTAGGCCAGTTGCTGGCACACCGGGTCCAGGTGTCCCGGCCCCATGTGGCCAGAGGGCCGCTTATGGCAGGAATCAGGTCTCCTGCGGGGGTCAAGGGACGGCTTGGACACTCACAGGGCGAGAGAGGACGCCTGGCCATCAGACAGCCCCCTGGAAAATCCCCCGCCCAGGCCCCCGGTCCCCAAGTCTTTCCTGCGCACACTGTCTCTGAGGAGCTGGGAGAGCTGCTGGGAAGTGTGGCCCATGGGAAATCGCGCGGTCCCCTGGGTGGCAGGGAGGGCTCCTGTGTCCACGGACAGGTGCCCAGGGACCCTGTGGAACTGCTGTGACCTCTAAAGGGTGGGTCAGGTGAGCCGAGGGAGGCGTGTGCTTGGGAGCCTGAGTGCGCCTGCGCGGCCCACGTATAGGCCCGAAACGAGCCAGCCGCGGCTCGGAGAAAAGCCATCTCCTGGGGGCCTCCCCATGTTCCTCCACTCCTCAAGCGTCACCCCTTTAAGGATGGAAGAAAAGGGGGATCTTCGCAGTGGTGGGTTCGGGCCAGAGGGCTCTGCGGGTTTGCCTCCACGTACGCCAGGTGCTCGCACAACGGGCCCAGGTGTTTGAGCCCCGTGGAGGCAGAGGGCTGCTTATTGCTGGATGCAAGTGTCCTGCGGGGTAAAGTAACGGCATGGGCACTCCCCGGGCCACACAGGGTACCGGACCCTTAGAGAGTGCCATGGGAAATCCCCCGCCCAGGCCCCCGGTACCCAAGTCTGTCCTTAGCACACTGTCTGTGCGGGTCTGAAGGTGCTGCTAGGCAGTGTGGCCTGTGGGAAATCGCGCATTCCTCTGAGTGGCAGGGAGGGCTTCTGTTTCCCCGAACAGGTGCGCAGGGACCCTGTAAACTGCTGTGACCTCTCAAGGTGGGTCACGAGACCCCTCAGGGGTGGGTCACGTGACCACTCAAGGGTGGGTCACGTGACCCCTCAGGGGTTGGTCACGAGACCCCTCAGGGGTGGGTCACGAGACCCCTCAGGTGTGGGTCACGTGACCCCTCAAGGGTGGGTCACGAGACCCCTCAGGGGTGGGTCACATGACCCCTCAGGGGTGGGTCACGTGACCCCTCAGGGGTGGGTCACGAGACCCCTTAGGTGTGGGTCACGTGACCCCTCAGGGTAGGGTCACGAGACCCCTCAGGGGTGGGTCACGTGACCCCTCAAGGGTCGGTCAGGAGACACCTCAAGGGTGGGTCCCGTGACCCGAGGGAAGCTTGCGTGGGGAGCCTGAGTGCGCACGCGCGGCCCCCGTATAGGCCCAAAACGAGCCAGCCGCGGCTCGGAGAAAAGCCATCTGCTGGGGGCCTCCCCATGTTCTTCCACTCCTCAAGCGTGACCCCTTTACGGATGGAAGAAAAGTGAGATCTTCGCAGTGGTGGGGTCAGGCCTGAGGTGTCTGTTTGTTAGCCTCCATGTAGGCCAGTTGCTGGCACACCGGGTCCACGTGTCCCTGCCCCATGTGGCTAGAGGGCCGCTTATGGCAGGAATCAGGTCTCCTGCGGGGGTCAAGGGACGGCTTGGACACTCACAGGGCGAGAGAGGACGCCTGGCCATCAGACAGCCCCCTGGAAAATCCCCCGCCCAGGCCCCCGGTCCCCAAGTCTTTCCTGCGCACACTGTCTCTGAGGAGCTGGGAGAGCTGCTGGGAAGTGTGGCCCATGGGAAATCGCGCGGTCCCCTGGGTGGCAGGGAGGGCTCCTGTGTCCACGGACAGGTGCCCAGGGACCCTGTGGAACTGCTGTGACCTCTAAAGGGTGGGTCAGGTGAGCCGAGGGAGGCGTGTGCTTGGGAGCCTGAGTGCGCACGCGCGGCCCACGTATAGGCCCGAAACGAGCCAGCCGCGGCTCGGAGAAAAGCCATCTCCTGGGGCCTCCCCATGTTCCTCCACTCCTCAAGCGTCACCCCTTTAAGGATGGAAGAAAAGGGGGATCTTCGCAGTGGTGGGTTCGGGCCAGAGGGCTCTGCGGGTTTGCCTCCACGTACGCCAGGTGCTCGCACAACGGGCCCAGGTGTTTGAGCCCCGTGGAGGCAGAGGGCTGCTTATTGCTGGATGATAGTGTCCTGCAGGGTTAAGGGACGGCGTGGGCACTCCCAGGGCAACAGAGGGCACCTGGCCTTTAGAGAGTTACCTGGAAAATTCCCCGCCCAGGCCCCTGGTCCACAAGTCTATCCTGCTCACAGTGTCTGTGCGAGGCTGGGAGTGCTTCCGGGCAGTGTTCCCCAGCGGAAATCGCGTGGTCCTCTAGGTGGCAGGGAGGGCTCCTATGTCCACGGACAGGTGCCCAGGGACCCTGTGGAACTGCTGTGACCTCTAAAGGGTGGGTCATGTGAGCCGAGGGAGGCGTGTGCTTGGGAGCCTGAGTGCGCATGCGCGGCCCACGTATAGGCCCGAAACGAGCCAGCCGCGGCTCGGAGAAAAGCCATCTCCTGGGGCCTCCCCATGTTCCTCCACTCCTCAAGCGTCACCCCTTTAAGGATGGAAGAAAAGGGGGATCTTCGCAGTGGTGGGTTCGGGCCAGAGGGCTCTGCGGGTTTGCCTCCACGTACGCCAGGTGCTCGCACAACGGGCCCAGGTGTTTGAGCCCCGTGGAGGCAGAGGGCTGCTTATTGCTGGATGCAAGTGTCCTGCGGGGTAAAGTAACGGCATGGGCACTCCCCGGGCCACACAGGGTACCGGACCCTTAGAGAGTGCCATGGGATATCCCCCGCCCATGCCCCCGGTACCCAAGTCTGTCCTTAGCACACTGTCTGTGCGGGGCTGAAGGTGCTGCTAGGCAGTGTGGCCTGTGGGAAATCGCGCATTCCTCTGAGTGGCAGGGAGGGCTTCTGTTTCCCCGAACAGGTGCGCAGGGACCCTGTAAAACTGCTGTGACCTCTCAAGGTGGGTCACGAGACCCCTCAGGGGTGGGTCACGTGACCACTCAAGGGTGGGTCACGTGACCCCTCAGGGGTTGGTCACGTGACCCCTCAGGGGTGGGTCACGAGACCCCTCCGGTGTGGGTCACGTGACCCCTCAAGGGTGGGTCACGAGACCCCTCCGGGGTGGGTCACGTGACCCCTCAAGGGTGGGTCACGAGACCCCTCAGGGGTGGGTCACGTGACCCCTCAGGGGTGGGTCACGTGACCCCTCAGGGGTGGGTCACAAGACCCCTTAGGGGTGGGTCACGTGACCCCTCAGGGTTGGGTCACGAGACCCCTCAGGTGTGGGTCACGTGACCCCTCAAGGATCGGTCAGGAGACACCTCAAGGGTGGGTCCCGTGACCCGAGGGAGGCATGCGTGGGGAGCCTGAGTGCGCACGCGCGGCCCCCGTATAGGCCCAAAACGAGCCAGCCGCGGCTCGGAGAAAAGCCATCTGCTGGGGGCCTCCCCATGTTCTTCCACTCCTCAAGCGTGACCCCTTTACGGATGGAAGAAAAGTGGGATCTTCGCAGTGGTGGGGTCAGGTCTGAGGTGTCTGTTTGTTTGCCTCCATGTAGGCCAGTTGCTGGCACACCGGGTCCAGGTGTCCCGGCCCCATGTGGCCAGAGGGCCGCTTATGGCAGGAATCAGGTCTCCTGCGGGGGTCAAGGGACGGCTTGGACACTCACAGGGCGAGAGAGGACGCCTGGCCATCAGACAGCCCCCTGGAAAATCCCCCGCCCAGGCCCCCGGTCCCCAAGTCTTTCCTGCGCACACTGTCTCTGAGGAGCTGGGAGAGCTGCTGGGAAGTGTGGCCCATGGGAAATCGCGCGGTCCCCTGGGTGGCAGGGAGGGCTCCTGTGTCCACGGACAGGTGCCCAGGGACCCTGTGGAACTGCTGTGACCTCTAAAGGGTGGGTCAGGTGAGCCGAGGGAGGCGTGTGCTTGGGAGCCTGAGTGCGCCTGCGCGGCCCACGTATAGGCCCGAAACGAGCCAGCCGCGGCTCGGAGAAAAGCCATCTCCTGGGGCCTCCCCATGTTCCTCCACTCCTCAAGCGTCACCCCTTTAAGGATGGAAGAAAAGGGGGATCTTCGCAGTGGTGGGTTCGGGCCAGAGGGCTCTGCGGGTTTGCCTCCACGTACGCCAGGTGCTCGCACAACGGGCCCAGGTGTTTGAGCCCCGTGGAGGCAGAGGGCTGCTTATTGCTGGATGCAAGTGTCCTGCGGGGTAAAGTAACGGCATGGGCACTCCCCGGGCCACACAGGGCACCGGACCCTTAGAGAGTGCCATGGGAAATCCCCCGCCCATGCCTCCGGTACCCAAGTCTGTCCTTAGCACACTGTCTGTGCGGGGCTGAAGGTGCTGCAAGGCAGTGTGGCCTGTGGGAAATCGCGCGGTCCTCTGAGTGGCAGGGAGGGCTTCTGTTTCCCCGAACAGGTGCGCAGGGACCCTGTAAAACTGCTGTGACCTCTCAAGGTGGGTCATGTGACCCCTCAAGGGTGGGGCACGTGACCTCCCAAGGGTGGGTCACGAGACCCCTCAGGGGTGGGTCACGGGGCCCCACAGGGGTGGGTCACGTGACCCCTCAAGGGTGGGTCACGGGACTCCACAAGGGTGGGGTCTCCTGACCCCTCAGGGGTGGGTCAGGAGACCCCTCAGGGGTGGGTCACGTGACCCCTCAAGGGTAGGTCAGGAGACACCTCAAGCGTGGGTCCCGTGACCGGAGGGAGGCTTGCGTGGGGAGCCTGAGTGCGCACGCGCGGCCCCCGTATAGGCCCAAAACGAGCCAGCCGCGGCTCGGAGAAAAGCCATCTCCTGGGGCCTCCCCATGTTCCTCCACTCCTCAAGCGTCACCCCTTTAAGGATGGAAGAAAAGGGGGATCTTCGCAGTGGTGGGTTCGGGCCAGAGGGCTCTGCGGGTTTGCCTCCACGTACGCCAGGTGCTCGCACTACGGGCCCAGGTGTTTGAGCCCCGTGGAGGCAGAGGGCTGCTTATTGCTGGATGATAGTGTCCTGCAGGGTTAAGGGACGGCGTGGGCACTCCCAGGGCGACAGAGGGCACCTGGCCTTTAGAGAGTTCCCTGGAAAATTCCCCGCCCAGGCCCCTGGTCCACAAGTCTATCCTGCGCACAGTGTCTGTGCGAGGCTGGGGGTGCTTCGGGCAGTGTTCCCCAGCGGAAATCGCGTGGTCCTCTAGGTGGCAGGGAGGGCTCCTGTGTCCACGGACAGGTGCCCAGGGACCCAGTGGAACTGCTGTGACCTCTAAAGGGTGGGTCAGGTGAGCCGAGGGAGGCGAGTGCTTGGGAGCCTGAGTGCGCATGCGCGGCCCACGTATAGGCCCCAAACGAGCCAGCCGCGTCTCGGAGAAAAGCCATCTCCTGGGGGCCTCCCCATGTTCTTCCACTCCTCAAGCGTGACCCCTTTACGGATGGAAGAAAAGGGGGATCTTCGCAGTGGTGGGGTCGGGCCTGAGGTGTCTGTTTGTTTGCCTCCATGTAGGCCAGTTGCTTGCACACCGGGCCCAGGTGTCCCGGCCCCATGTGGCTAGAGGGCCGCTTATGGCAGGAATCAGGTCTCCTGCAGGGGTCAAGGGACGGCTTGGACACTCACCGGGCGAGAGAGGACGCCTGGCCATCAGACAGCCCCCTGGAAAATCCCCCGCCCAGGCCCCCGGTCGCCAAGTCTTTCCTGCGCACACTGTCTCTGAGGAGCTGGGAGAGCTGCTGGGAAGTGTGGCCCATGGGAAATCGCGCGGTCCCCTGGGTGGCAGGGAGGGCTCCTGTGTCCACGGACAGGTGCCCAGGGACCCTGTGGAACTGCTGTGACCTCTAAAGGGTGGGTCAGGTGAGCCGAGGGAGGCGTGTGCTTGGGAGCCTGAGTGCGCATGCGCGGCCCACGTATAGGCCCGAAAGGAGCCAGCCGCGGCTCGGAGAAAAGCCATCTCCTGGGGCCTCCCCATGTTCCTCCACTCCTCAAGCGTCACCCCTTTAAGGATGGAAGAAAAGGGGGATCTTCGCAGTGGTGGGTTCGGGCCAGAGGGCTCTGCGGGTTTGCCTCCACGTACGCCAGGTGCTCGCACTACGGGCCCAGGTGTTTGAGCCCCGTGGAGGCAGAGGGCTGCTTATTGCTGGATGATAGTGTCCTGCAGGGTTAAGGGACGGCGGGGGCACTCCCAGGGCGACAGAGGGCACCTGGCCTTTAGAGAGTTCCCTGGAAAATTCCCCGCCCAGGCCCCTGGTCCACAAGTCTATCCTGCGCACAGTGTCTGTGCGAGGCTGGGAGTGCTTCCGGGCAGTGTTCCGCAGCGGAAATTGCGTGGTCCTCTAGGTGGCAGGGAGGGCTCCTGTGTCCACGGACAGGTGCCCAGGGACCCTGTGGAACTGCTGTGACCTCTAAAGGGTGGGTCAGGTGAGCCGAGGGAGGCGTGTGCTTGGGAGCCTGAGTGCGCATGCGCGGCCCACCTATAGACCCGAAACGAGCCAGACGCGGCTCGGAGAAAAGACATCTCCTGGGGGCATCCCCATGTTCTTCCACTCCTCAAGCGTGACCCCTTTAGGGATGGAAGAAAAGGGGGATCTTCACAGTGGCGGGTTCGGGCCAGAGGGCTCTGCGGGTTTGCCTCCGCGTACGCCAGGTGCCCGCACACCGGGCCCAGGTGTTTGAGCCCCGTGGAGGCAGAGGGCTGCTTATTGCTGGATGCAAGTGTCCTGCGGGGTAAAGTAACGGCATGGGCACTCCCCGGGCCACACAGGGCACCGGACCCTTAGAGAGTGCCATGGGAAATCCCCCGCCCACGCCCCCGGTACCCAAGTCTGTCCTTAGCACACTGTCTGTGCGGGGCTGAAGGTGCTGCAAGGCAGTGTGGCCTGTGGGAAATCGCGCGGTCCTCTGAGTGGCAGGGAGGGCTTCTGTTTCCCCGAACAGGTGCGCAGGGACCCTGTAAAACTGCTGTGACCTCTCAAGTTGGGTCATGTGACCACTCAGGGGTGGGTCACAGGGCCCCACAAGGGTGGGTCACGTGACCCCGCAGGGGTTGGTCACGAGACCCCTCAAGGGTAGGTCAGGAGACACCTCAAGGGTGGGTCCCGTGACCCGAGGGAGGCTTGCGTGGGGAGCCTGAGTGCGCACGCGCGGCCCACGTATAGGCCCAAAACGAGCCCGCCGCGGCTCGGAGAAAAGCCATCTCTGGGGGCCTCCCCATGTTCTTCCACTCCTCAAGCGTGACCCCTTTACGGATGGAAGAACAGGGGGATCGTCGCAGTGGTGGGGTCGGGCCAGAGGGCTCTGCGGGTTTGGCTCCACGTACGCCAGGTGCCTGCACACTGGGCCCAGGTGTTTGAGCCCCGTGGAGGCAGAGGGCTGCTTATTGCTGGATGCAAGTGTCCTGCGGGGTAAAGTAACGGCATGGGCACTCCCCGGGCCACACAGGGCACCGGACCCTTAGAGAGTGCCATGGGAAATCCCCCGCCCATGCCTCCGGTACCCAAGTCTGTCCTTAGCACACTGTCTGTGCGGGGCTGAAGGTGCTGCAAGGCAGTGTGGCCTGTGGGAAATCGCGCGGTCCTCTGAGTGGCAGGGAGGGCTTCTGTTTCCCCGAACAGGTGCGCAGGGACCCTGTAAAACTGCTGTGACCTCTCAAGGTGGGTCATGTGACCCCTCAAGGGTGGGGCACGTGACCTCCCAAGGGTGGGTCACGAGACCCCTCAGGGGTGGGTCACGGGGCCCCACAGGGGTGGGTCACGTGACCCCTCAAGGGTGGGTCACGGGACTCCACAAGGGTGGGGTCTCCTGACCCCTCAGGGGTGGGTCAGGAGACCCCTCAGGGGTGGGTCACGTGACCCCTCAAGGGTAGGTCAGGAGACACCTCAAGCGTGGGTCCCGTGACCCGAGGGAGGCTTGCGTGGGGAGCCTGAGTGCGCACGCGCGGCCCCCGTATAGGCCCAAAACGAGCCAGCCGCGGCTCGGAGAAAAACCATATCAGGGGGCCTCCCCATGTTCTTCCACTCCTCAAGCGTGACCCCTTTACGGATGGAAGAAAAGGGGGATCTTCGCAGTGGTGGGGTCAGGCCTGAGGTGTCTGTTTTTTTGCCTCCATGAAGGCCAGTTCCTGGCACACCGGGCCCAGGTGTCCCGGCCCCATGTGGCTAGAGGGCCGCTTATGGCAGGAATCAGGTCTCCTGCGGGGGTCAAGGGACGGCTTGGACACTCACCGGGCGAGAGAGGACGCCTGGCCATCAGACAGCCCCCTGGAAAATCCCCCGCCCAGGCCCCCGGTCCCCAAGTCTTTCCTGCGCACACTGTCTCTGAGGAGCTGGGAGAGCTGCTGGGAAGTGTGGCCCATGGGAAATCGCGCGGTCCCCTGGGTGGCAGGGAGGGCACCTGTGTCCACGGACAGGTGCCCAGGGACCCTGTGGAACTGCTGTGACCTCTAAAGGGTGGGTCAGGTGAGCCGAGGGAGGCGTGTGCTTGGGAGCCTGAGTGCGCATGCGCGGCCCACGTATAGGCCCGAAACGAGCCAGCCGCGGCTCGGAGAAAAGCCATCTCCTGGGGGCCTCCCCATGTTCTTCCACTCCTCAGGCGTGACCCCTTTACGGATGGAAGAAAAGGGGGATCTTCGCAGTGGTGGGTTCGGGCCAGAGGGCTCTGCGGGTTTGCCTCCACGTACGCCAGGTGCTCGCACAACGGGCCCAGGTGTTTGAGCCCCGTGGAGGCAGAGGGCTGCTTATTGCTGGATGATAGTGTCCTGCAGGGTTAAGGGACGGCGGGGGCACTCCCAGGGCGACAGAGGGCACCTGGCCTTTAGAGAGTTCCCTGGAAAATTCCCCGCCCAGGCCCCTGGTCCACAAGTCTATCCTGCGCACAGTGTCTGTGCGAGGCTGGGAGTGCTTCCGGGCAGTGTTCCCCAGCGGAAATTGCGTGGTCCTCTAGGTGGCAGGGAGGGCTCCTGTGTCCACGGACAGGTGCCCAGGGACCCTGTGGAACTGCTGTGACCTCTAAAGGGTGGGTCAGGTGAGCCGAGGGAGGCGTGTGCTTGGGAGCCTGAGTGCGCATGCGCGGCCCACCTATAGACCCGAAACGAGCCAGACGCGGCTCGGAGAAAAGACATCTCCTGGGGGCATCCCCATGTTCTTCCACTCCTCAAGCGTGACCCCTTTAGGGATGGAAGAAAAGGGGGATCTTCACAGTGGCGGGTTCGGGCCAGAGGGCTCTGCGGGTTTGCCTCCACGTACGCCAGGTGCCCGCACACCGGGCCCAGGTGTTTGAGCCCCGTGGAGGCAGAGGGCTGCTTATTGCTGGATGCAAGTGTCCTGCGGGGTAAAGTAACGGCATGGGCACTCCCCGGGCCACACAGGGCACCGGACCCTTAGAGAGTGCCATGGGAAATCCCCCGCCCATGCCCCCGGTACCCAAGTCTGTCCTTAGCACACTGTCTGTGCGGGGCTGAAGGTGCTGCAAGGCAGTGTGGCCTGTGGGAAATCGCGCGGTCCTCTGAGTGGCAGGGAGGGCTTCTGTTTCCCCGAACAGGTGCGCAGGGACCCTGTAAAACTGCTGTGACCTCTCAAGTTGGGTCATGTGACCACTCAGGGGTGGGTCACAGGGCCCCACAAGGGTGGGTCACTTGACCCCAAAAGGGTGGGTCACGTGACCCCGCAGGGGTTGGTCATGTGACCCCTCAGGGGTGGGTCACGTGACCCCTCAGGGGTGGGTCACGAGACCCCTCAGGGGTGGGTCACGTGACCCCTCAAGGGTAGGTCAGGAGACACCTCAAGGGTGGGTCCCGTGACCCGAGGGAGGCTTGCGTGGGGAGCCTGAGTGTGCACGCGCGGCTCACGTATAGGCCCAAAACGAGCCCGCCGCGGCTCGGAGAAAAGCCATCTCTGGGGGCCTCCCCATGTTCTTCCACTCCTCAAGCGTGACCCCTTTACGGATGGAAGAACAGGGGGATCGTCGCAGTGGTGGGGTCGGGCCAGAGGGCTCTGCGGGTTTGGCTCCACGTACGCCAGGTGCCTGCACACTGGGCCCAGGTGTTTGAGCCCCGTGGAGGCAGAGGGCTGCTTATTGCTGGATGCAAGTGTCCTGCGGGGTAAAGTAACGGCATGGGCACTCCCCGGGCCACACAGGGCACCGGACCCTTAGAGAGTGCCATGGGAAATCCCCCGCCCATGCCTCCGGTACCCAAGTCTGTCCTTAGCACACTGTCTGTGCGGGGCTGAAGGTGCTGCAAGGCAGTGTGGCCTGTGGGAAATCGCGCGGTCCTCTGAGTGGCAGGGAGGGCTTCTGTTTCCCCGAACAGGTGCGCAGGGACCCTGTAAAACTGCTGTGACCTCTCAAGGTGGGTCATGTGACCCCTCAAGGGTGGGGCACGTGACCTCCCAAGGGTGGGTCACGAGACCCCTCAGGGGTGGGTCACGGGGCCCCACAGGGGTGGGTCAAGTGACCCCTCAAGGGTGGGTCACGGGACTCCACAAGGGTGGGGTCTCCTGACCCCTCAGGGGTGGGTCAGGAGACCCCTCAGGGGTGGGTCACGTGACCCCTCAAGGGTAGGTCAGGAGACACCTCAAGCGTGGGTCCCGTGACCCGAGGGAGGCTTGCGTGGGGAGCCTGAGTGCGCACGCGCGGCCCCCGTATAGGCCCAAAACGAGCCAGCCGCGGCTCGGAGAAAAGCCATATCAGGGGGCCTCCCCATGTTCCTCCACTCCTCAAGCGTCACCCCTTTAAGGATGGAAGAAAAGGGGGATCTTCGCAGTGGTGGGTTCGGGCCAGAGGGCTCTGCGGGTTTGCCTCCACGTACGCCAGGTGCTCGCACTACGGGCCCAGGTGTTTGAGCCCCGTGGAGGCAGAGGGCTGCTTATTGCTGGATGATAGTGTCCTGCAGGGTTAAGGGACGGCGGGGGCACTCCCAGGGCGACAGAGGGCACCTGGCCTTTAGAGAGTTCCCTGGAAAATTCCCCGCCCAGGCCCCTGGTCCACAAGTCTATCCTGCGCACAGTGTCTGTGCGAGGCTGGGAGTGCTTCCGGGCAGTGTTCCGCAGCGGAAATTGCGTGGTCCTCTAGGTGGCAGGGAGGGCTCCTGTGTCCACGGACAGGTGCCCAGGGACCCTGTGGAACTGCTGTGACCTCTAAAGGGTGGGTCAGGTGAGCCGAGGGAGGCGTGTGCTTGGGAGCCTGAGTGCGCATGCGCGGCCCACCTATAGACCCGAAACGAGCCAGACACGGCTCGGAGAAAAGACATCTCCTGGGGGCATCCCCATGTTCTTCCACTCCTCAAGCGTGACCCCTTTAGGGATGGAAGAAAAGGGGGATCTTCACAGTGGCGGGTTCGGGCCAGAGGGCTCTGCGGGTTTGCCTCCGCGTACGCCAGGTGCCCGCACACCGGGCCCAGGTGTTTGAGCCCCGTGGAGGCAGAGGGCTGCTTATTGCTGGATGCAAGTGTCCTGCGGGGTAAAGTAACGGCATGGGCACTCCCCGGGCCACACAGGGCACCGGACCCTTAGAGAGTGCCATGGGAAATCCCCCGCCCACGCCCCCGGTACCCAAGTCTGTCCTTAGCACACTGTCTGTGCGGGGCTGAAGGTGCTGCAAGGCAGTGTGGCCTGTGGGAAATCGCGCGGTCCTCTGAGTGGCAGGGAGGGCTTCTGTTTCCCCGAACAGGTGCGCAGGGACCCTGTAAAACTGCTGTGACCTCTCAAGTTGGGTCATGTGACCACTCAGGGGTGGGTCACAGGGCCCCACAAGGGTGGGTCACGTGACCCCGCAGGGGTTGGTCACGAGACCCCTCAAGGGTAGGTCAGGAGACACCTCAAGGGTGGGTCCCGTGACCCGAGGGAGGCTTGCGTGGGGAGCCTGAGTGCGCACGCGCGGCCCACGTATAGGCCCAAAACGAGCCCGCCGCGGCTCGGAGAAAAGCCATCTCTGGGGGCCTCCCCATGTTCTTCCACTCCTCAAGCGTGACCCCTTTACGGATGGAAGAACAGGGGGATCGTCGCAGTGGTGGGGTCGGGCCAGAGGGCTCTGCGGGTTTGGCTCCACGTACGCCAGGTGCCTGCACACTGGGCCCAGGTGTTTGAGCCCCGTGGAGGCAGAGGGCTGCTTATTGCTGGATGCAAGTGTCCTGCGGGGTAAAGTAACGGCATGGGCACTCCCCGGGCCACACAGGGCACCGGACCCTTAGAGAGTGCCATGGGAAATCCCCCGCCCATGCCTCCGGTACCCAAGTCTGTCCTTAGCACACTGTCTGTGCGGGGCTGAAGGTGCTGCAAGGCAGTGTGGCCTGTGGGAAATCGCGCGGTCCTCTGAGTGGCAGGGAGGGCTTCTGTTTCCCCGAACAGGTGCGCAGGGACCCTGTAAAACTGCTGTGACCTCTCAAGGTGGGTCATGTGACCCCTCAAGGGTGGGGCACGTGACCTCCCAAGGGTGGGTCACGAGACCCCTCAGGGGTGGGTCACGGGGCCCCACAGGGGTGGGTCACGTGACCCCTCAAGGGTGGGTCACGGGACTCCACAAGGGTGGGGTCTCCTGACCCCTCAGGGGTGGGTCAGGAGACCCCTCAGGGGTGGGTCACGTGACCCCTCAAGGGTAGGTCAGGAGACACCTCAAGCGTGGGTCCCGTGACCCGAGGGAGGCTTGCGTGGGGAGCCTGAGTGCGCACGCGCGGCCCCCGTATAGGCCCAAAACGAGCCAGCCGCGGCTCGGAGAAAAACCATATCAGGGGGCCTCCCCATGTTCTTCCACTCCTCAAGCGTGACCCCTTTACGGATGGAAGAAAAGGGGGATCTTCGCAGTGGTGGGGTCAGGCCTGAGGTGTCTGTTTTTTTGCCTCCATGAAGGCCAGTTCCTGGCACACCGGGCCCAGGTGTCCCGGCCCCATGTGGCTAGAGGGCCGCTTATGGCAGGAATCAGGTCTCCTGCGGGGGTCAAGGGATGGCTTGGACACTCACCGGGCGAGAGAGGACGCCTGGCCATCAGACAGCCCCCTGGAAAATCCCCCGCCCAGGCCCCCGGTCCCCAAGTCTTTCCTGCGCACACTGTCTCTGAGGAGCTGGGAGAGCTGCTGGGAAGTGTGGCCCATGGGAAATCGCGCGGTCCCCTGGGTGGCAGGGAGGGCACCTGTGTCCACGGACAGGTGCCCAGGGACCCTGTGGAACTGCTGTGACCTCTAAAGGGTGGGTCAGGTGAGCCGAGGGAGGCGTGTGCTTGGGAGCCTGAGTGCGCATGCGCGGCCCACGTATAGGCCCGAAACGAGCCAGCCGCGGCTCGGAGAAAAGCCATCTCCTGGGGGCCTCCCCATGTTCTTCCACTCCTCAGGCGTGACCCCTTTACGGATGGAAGAAAAGGGGGATCTTCGCAGTGGTGGGTTCGGGCCAGAGGGCTCTGCGGGTTTGCCTCCACGTACGCCAGGTGCTCGCACAACGGGCCCAGGTGTTTGAGCCCCGTGGAGGCAGAGGGCTGCTTATTGCTGGATGATAGTGTCCTGCAGGGTTAAGGGACGGCGGGGGCACTCCCAGGGCGACAGAGGGCACCTGGCCTTTAGAGAGTTCCCTGGAAAATTCCGCGCCCAGGCCCCTGGTCCACAAGTCTATCCTGCGCACAGTGTCTGTGCGAGGCTGGGAGTGCTTCCGGGCAGTGTTCCGCAGCGGAAATTGCGTGGTCCTCTAGGTGGCAGGGAGGGCTCCTGTGTCCACGGACAGGTGCCCAGGGACCCTGTGGAACTGCTGTGACCTCTAAAGGGTGGGTCAGGTGAGCCGAGGGAGGCGTGTGCTTGGGAGCCTGAGTGCGCATGCGCGGCCCACCTATAGACCCGAAACGAGCCAGACGCGGCTAGGAGAAAAGACATCTCCTGGGGGCATCCCCATGTTCTTCCACTCCTCAAGCGTGACCCCTTTAGGGATGGAAGAAAAAGGGGATCTTCACAGTGGCGGGTTCGGGCCAGAGGGCTCTGCGGGTTTGCCTCCACGTACGCCAGGTGCCCGCACACCGGGCCCAGGTGTTTGAGCCCCGTGGAGGCAGAGGGCTGCTTATTGCTGGATGCAAGTGTCCTGCGGGGTAAAGTAACGGCATGGGCACTCCCCGGGCCACACAGGGCACCGGACCCTTAGAGAGTGCCATGGGAAATCCCCCGCCCATGCCCCCGGTACCCAAGTCTGTCCTTAGCACACTGTCTGTGCGGGGCTGAAGGTGCTGCAAGGCAGTGTGGCCTGTGGGAAATCGCGCGGTCCTCTGAGTGGCAGGGAGGGCTTCTGTTTCCCCGAACAGGTGCGCAGGGACCCTGTAAAACTGCTGTGACCTCTCAAGTTGGGTCATGTGACCACTCAGGGGTGGGTCACAGGGCCCCACAAGGGTGGGTCACTTGACCCCAAAAGGGTGGGTCACGTGACCCCGCAGGGGTTGGTCACGTGACCCCTCAGGGGTGGGTCACGTGACCCCTCAGGGGTGGGTCACGAGACCCCTCAGGGGTGGGTCACGTGACCCCTCAAGGGTAGGTCAGGAGACACCTCAAGGGTGGGTCCCGTGACCCGAGGGAGGCTTGCGTGGGGAGCCTGAGTGCGCACGCGCGGCTCACGTATAGGCCCAAAACGAGCCCGCCGCGGCTCGGAGAAAAGCCATCTCTGGGGGCCTCCCCATGTTCTTCCACTCCTCAAGCGTGACCCCTTTACGGATGGAAGAACAGGGGGATCGTCGCAGTGGTGGGGTCGGGCCAGAGGGCTCTGCGGGTTTGGCTCCACGTACGCCAGGTGCCTGCACACTGGGCCCAGGTGTTTGAGCCCCGTGGAGGCAGAGGGCTGCTTATTGCTGGATGCAAGTGTCCTGCGGGGTAAAGTAACGGCATGGGCACTCCCCGGGCCACACAGGGCACCGGACCCTTAGAGAGTGCCATGGGAAATCCCCCGCCCATGCCTCCGGTACCCAAGTCTGTCCTTAGCACACTGTCTGTGCGGGGCTGAAGGTGCTGCAAGGCAGTGTGGCCTGTGGGAAATCGCGCGGTCCTCTGAGTGGCAGGGAGGGCTTCTGTTTCCCCGAACAGGTGCGCAGGGACCCTGTAAAACTGCTGTGACCTCTCAAGGTGGGTCATGTGACCCCTCAAGGGTGGGGCACGTGACCTCCCAAGGGTGGGTCACGAGACCCCTCAGGGGTGGGTCACGGGGCCCCACAGGGGTGGGTCACGTGACCCCTCAAGGGTGGGTCACGGGACTCCACAAGGGTGGGGTCTCCTGACCCCTCAGGGGTGGGTCAGGAGACCCCTCAGGGGTGGGTCACGTGACCCCTCAAGGGTAGGTCAGGAGACACCTCAAGCGTGGGTCCCGTGACCCGAGGGAGGCTTGCGTGGGGAGCCTGAGTGCGCACGCGCGGCCCCCGTATAGGCCCAAAACGAGCCAGCCGCGGCTCGGAGAAAAGCCATATCAGGGGGCCTCCCCATGTTCTTCCACTCCTCAAGCGTGACCCCTTTACGGATGGAAGAAAAGGGGGATCTTCGCAGTGGTGGGGTCAGGCCTGAGGTGTCTGTTTTTTTGCCTCCATGAAGGCCAGTTCCTGGCACACCGGGCCCAGGTGTCCCGGCCCCATGTGGCTAGAGGGCCGCTTATGGCAGGAATCAGGTCTCCTGCGGGGGTCAAGGGACGGCTTGGACACTCACCGGGCGAGAGAGGACGCCTGGCCATCAGACAGCCCCCTGGAAAATCCCCCGCCCAGGCCCCCGGTCCCCAAGTCTTTCCTGCGCACACTGTCTCTGAGGAGCTGGGAGAGCTGCTGGGAAGTGTGGCCCATGGGAAATCGCGCGGTCCCCTGGGTGGCAGGGAGGGCACCTGTGTCCACGGACAGGTGCCCAGGGACCCTGTGGAACTGCTGTGACCTCTAAAGGGTGGGTCAGGTGAGCCGAGGGAGGCGTGTGCTTGGGAGCCTGAGTGCGCATGCGCGGCCCACGTATAGGCCCGAAACGAGCCAGCCGCGGCTCGGAGAAAAGCCATCTCCTGGGGCCTCCCCATGTTCCTCCACTCCTCAAGCGTCACCCCTTTAAGGATGGAAGAAAAGGGGGATCTTCGCAGTGGTGGGTTCGGGCCAGAGGGCTCTGCGGGTTTGCCTCCACGTACGCCAGGTGCTCGCACAACGGACCCAGGTGTTTGAGCCCCGTGGAGGCAGAGGGCTGCTTATTGCTGGATGATAGTGTCCTGCAGGGTTAAGGGACGGCGTGGGCACTCCCAGGGCGACAGAGGGCACCTGGCCTTTAGAGAGTTCCCTGGAAAATTCCCCGCCCAGGCCCCTGGTCCACAAGTCTATCCTGCGCACAGTGTCTGTGCGAGGCTGGGGGTGCTTCGGGCAGTGTTCCCCAGCGGAAATCGCGTGGTCCTCTAGGTGGCAGGGAGGGCTCCTGTGTCCACGGACAGGTGCCCAGGGACCCTGTGGAACTGCTGTGACCTCTAAAGGGTGGGTCAGGTGAGCCGAGGGAGGCGAGTGCTTGGGAGCCTGAGTGCGCATGCGCGGCCCACGTATAGGCCCCAAACGAGCCAGCCGCGTCTCGGAGAAAAGCCATCTCCTGGGGGCCTCCCCATGTTCTTCCACTCCTCAAGCGTGACCCCTTTACGGATGGAAGAAAAGGGGGATCTTCGCAGTGGTGGGGTCGGGCCTGAGGTGTCTGTTTGTTTGCCTCCATGTAGGCCAGTTGCTTGCACACCGGGCCCAGGTGTCCCGGCCCCATGTGGCTAGAGGGCCGCTTATGGCAGGAATCAGGTCTCCTGCAGGGGTCAAGGGACGGCTTGGACACTCACCGGGTGAGAGAGGACGCCTGGCCATCAGACAGCCCCCTGGAAAATCCCCCGCCCAGGCCCCCGGTCCCCAAGTCTTTCCTGCGCACACTGTCTCTGAGGAGCTGGGAGAGCTGCTGGGAAGTGTGGCCCATGGGAAATCGCGCGGTCCCCTGGGTGGCAGGGAGGGCTCCTGTGTCCACGGACAGGTGCCCAGGGACCCTGTGGAACTGCTGTGACCTCTAAAGGGTGGGTCAGGTGAGCCGAGGGAGGCGTGTGCTTGGGAGCCTGAGTGCGCATGCGCGGCCCACCTATAGACCCGAAACGAGCCAGCCGCGGCTCGGAGAAAAGCCATCTCCTGGGGCCTCCCCATGTTCCTCCACTCCTCAAGCGTCACCCCTTTAAGGATGGAAGAAAAGGGGGATCTTCGCAGTGGTGGGTTCGGGCCAGAGGGCTCTGCGGGTTTGCCTCCACGTACGCCAGGTGCTCGCACTACGGGCCCAGGTGTTTGAGCCCCGTGGAGGCAGAGGGCTGCTTATTGCTGGATGATAGTGTCCTGCAGGGTTAAGGGACGGCGTGGGCACTCCCAGGGCGACAGAGGGCACCTGGCCTTTAGAGAGTTCCCTGGAAAATTCCCTGCCCAGGCCCCTGGTCCACAAGTCTATCCTGCGCACAGTGTCTGTGCGAGGCTGGGGGTGCTTCGGGCAGTGTTCCCCAGCGGAAATCGCGTGGTCCTCTAGGTGGCAGGGAGGGCTCCTGTGTCCACGGACAGGTGCCCAGGGACCCTGTGGAACTGCTGTGACCTCTAAAGGGTGGGTCAGGTGAGCCGAGGGAGGCGTGTGCTTGGGAGCCTGAGTGCGCACGCGCGGCCCACGTATAGGCCCAAAACGAGCCAGCCGCGTCTCGGAGAAAAGCCATCTCCTGGGGGCCTCCCCATGTTCTTCCACTCCTCAGGCGTGACCCCTTTACGGGTGGAAGAAAAGGGGGATTTTCACAGTGGTGGGTTCGGGCCAGAGGGCTCTGCGGGTTTGCCTCCACGTACGCCAGGTGCCCGCACACCGGGCCCAGGTGTTTGAGCCCCGTGGAGGCAGAGGGCTGCTTATTGCTGGATGCAAGTGTCCTGCGGGGTAAAGTAACGGCATGGGCACTCCCCGGGCCACACAGGGCACCGGACCCTTAGAGAGTGCCATGGGAAATCCCCTGCCCATGCCCCCGGTACCCAAGTCTGTCCTTAGCACACTGTCTGTGCGGGGCTGAAGGTGCTGCAAGGCAGTGTGGCCTGTGGGAAATCGCGCGGTCCTCTGAGTGGTAGGGAGGGCTTCTGTTTCCCCAAACAGGTGCGCAGGGACCCTGTAAAACTGCTTTGACCTCTCAAGGTGGGTCATGTGACCCCTCAAGAGTGGGGCACGTGACCTCCGAAGGGTGGGTCACGAGACCCCTCAGTGGTTGGTCACGTGACCCCTCAGGGGTGGGTCACGAGACCCCTCAGGGGTGGGTCACGTGACCCCTCAAGGGTAGGTCAGGAGACACCTCAAGGGTGGGTCCCGTGACCCGAGGGAGGCTTGCGTGGGGAGCCTGAGTGCGCACGCGCGGCCCACGTATAGGCCCAAAACGAGCCAGCCGCGGCTCGGAGAAAAGCCATCTCCTGGGGGCCTCCCCATGTTCTTCCACTCCTCAAGTGTGACCCCTTTACGGATGGAAGAAAAGGGGGATCTTCGCAGTGGTGGGGTCGGGCCAGAGGGGTCTGCGGGTTTGCCTGCACGTACGCCAGGTGCTCGCACAACGGGCCCATGTGTTTGAGCCCCGTGGAGGCAGAGGGCTGCTTATTGCTGGATGATAGTATCCTGCAGGTTTAAGGGACGGCGTGGGCACTCCCAGGGCGACAGAGGGCACCTGGCCTTTAGAGAGTTCCCTGGAAAATTCCCCGCCCAGGCCCCTGGTCCACAAGTCTATCCTGCGCACAGTGTCTGTGCGAGGCTGGGAGTGCTTCCGGGCAGTGTTCCCCAGCGGAAATCGCATGGTCCTCTAGGTGGCAGGGAGGGCTCCTGTGTCCACGGACAGGTGCCCAGGGACCCTGTGGAACTGCTGTGACCTCTAAAGGGTGGGTCAGGTGAGCCGAGGGAGGCGTGTGCTTGGGAGCCTGAGTGCGCATGCCCGGCCCACCTATAGGCCTGAAACGAGCCAGCCGCGGCTCGGAGAAAAGCCATCTCCTGGGGGCCTCCCCATGTTCTTCCACTCCTCAGGCGTGACCCCTTTACGGATGGAAGAAAAGGGGGATCTTCACAGTGGTGGGTTCGGGCCAGAGGGCTCTGCGGGTTTGGCTCCACGTAGGCCAGGTGCCCGCACACCGGGCCCAGGTGTTTGAGCCCCGTGGAGGCAGAGGGCTGCTTATTGCTGGATGCAAGTGTCCTGCGGGGTAAAGTAACGGCATGGGCACTCCCCGGGCCACACAGGGCACCGGACCCTTAGAGAGTGCCATGGGAAATCCCCCGCCCATGCCCCCGGTACCCAAGTCTGTCCTTAGCACACTGTCTGTGCGGGGCTGAAGGTGCTGCTAGGCAGTGTGGCCTGTGGGAAATCGAGCGGTCCTCTGAGTGGCAGGGAGGGCTTCTGTTTCCCCGAACAGGTGTGCAGGGACCCTGTAAAACTGCTGTGACCTCTCAAGGTGGGTCACGAGAACCCTCAGGTGTTGGTCACGTGACCCCACAGGGGTGGTTCAAGAGCCGCCTCAGGGGTTGGTCACGTGACCCCTCAAGGGTGGGTCACGAGACCCCTCAGGGTTGGGTCACGAGACCCCTCGGGGGTGGGTCACGTGACCCCTCAAGGGTACGTCAGGAGACACCTCAAGGGTGGGTCCCGTGACCCGAGGGAGGCTTGCGTGGGGAGCCTGAGTGCGCACGCGCGGACCCCGTATAGGCCCAAAACGAGCCAGCCGCGGCTCGGAGAAAAGCCATCTCCTGGGGGCCTCCCCATGTTCTTCCACTCCTCAAGCGTGACCCCTTTACGGATGGATGAAAAGGGGGATCTTCGCAGTGGTGGAGTCGGGCCTGAGGTGTCTGTTTGTTTGCCTCCATGTAGGCCAGTTGCTGGCACACCGGGCCCAGGTGTCCCGGCCCCATGTGGCTAGAGGGCCGCTTATGGCAGGAATCAGGTCTCCTGCGGGGGTCAAGGGACGGCTTGGACACTCACCGGGCGAGAGAGGACGCCTGGCCATCAGACAGCCCCCTGGAAAATCCCCCACCCAGGCCCCCGGTCCCCAAGTCTTTCCTGCGCACACTGTCTCTCAGGAGCTGGGAGAGCTGCTGGGAAGTGAGGCCCATGGGAAATCGCGCGGTCCCCTGGGTGGCAGGGAGGGCTCCTGTGTCCACCGACAGGTGCCCAGGGACCCTGTGGAACTGCTGTGACCTCTAAAGGGTGGGTCAGGTGAGCCGAGGGAGGCGTGTGCTTGGGAGCCTGAGTGCGCATGCCCGGCACACTTATAGGCCCAAAACGAGCCAGCCGCGGCTCGGAGAAAAGCCATCTCCTGGGGGCCTCCCCATGTTCTTCCACTCCTCAGGCGTGACCCCTTTACGGATGGAAGAAAAGGGGGATCTTCGCAGTGGTGGGTTCGGGCCAGAGGGCTCTGCGGGTTTGCCTCCACGTACGCCAGGTGCTCGCACAACGGGCCCAGGTGTTTGAGCCCCGTGGAGGCAGAGGGCTGCTTATTGCTGGATGATAGTGTCCTGCAGGGTTAAGGGACGGCGGGGGCACTCCCAGGGCGACAGAGGGCACCTGGCCTTTAGAGAGTTCCCTGGAAAATTCCCCGCCCAGGCCCCTGGTCCACAAGTCTATCCTGCGCACAGTGTCTGTGCGAGGCTGGGAGTGCTTCCGGGCAGTGTTCCCCAGCGGAAATTGCGTGGTCCTCTAGGTGGCAGGGAGGGCTCCTGTGTCCACGGACAGGTGCCCAGGGACCCTGTGGAACTGCTGTGACCTCTAAAGGGTGGGTCAGGTGAGCCGAGGGAGGCGTGTGCTTGGGAGCCTGAGTGCGCATGCGCGGCCCACCTATAGACCCGAAACGAGCCAGACGCGGCTCGGAGAAAAGACATCTCCTGGGGGCATCCCCATGTTCTTCCACTCCTCAAGCGTGACCCCTTTAGGGATGGAGGAAAAGGGGGATCTTCACAGTGGCGGGTTCGGGCCAGAGGGCTCTGCGGGTTTGCCTCCACGTACGCCAGGTGCCCGCACACCGGGCCCAGGTGTTTGAGCCCCGTGGAGGCAGAGGGCTGCTTATTGCTGGATGCAAGTGTCCTGCGGGGTAAAGTAACGGCATGGGCACTCCCCGGGCCACACCGGGCACCGGACCCTTAGAGAGTGCCATGGGAAATCCCCCGCCCACGCCCCCGGTACCCAAGTCTGTCCTTAGCACACTGTCTGTGCGGGGCTGAAGGTGCTGCAAGGCAGTGTGGCCTGTGGGAAATCGCGCGGTCCTCTGAGTGGCAGGGAGGGCTTCTGTTTCCCCGAACAGGTGCGCAGGGACCCTGTAAAACTGCTGTGACCTCTCAAGGTGGGTCATGTGACCCCTCAAGGGTGGGGCACGTGACCTCCCAAGGGTGGGTCACGAGACCCCTCAGGGGTGGGTCACGGGGCCCCACAGGGTGGGTCACGTGACCCCTCAAGGGTGGGTCACGGGACTCCACAAGGGTGGGGTCTCCTGACCCCTCAGGGGTGGGTCAGGAGACCCCTCAGGGGTGGGTCCCGTGACCCCTCAAGGGTAGGTCAGGAGACACCTCAAGCGTGGGTCCCGTGACCCGAGGGAGGCTTGCGTGGGGAGCCTGAGTGCGCACGCGCGGCCCCCGTATAGGCCCAAAACGAGCCAGCCGCGGCTCGGAGAAAAGCCATATCAGGGGGCCTCCCCATGTTCTTCCACTCCTCAAGCGTGACCCCTTTACGGATGGAAGAAAAGGGGGATCTTCGCAGTGGTGGGGTCGGGCCTGAGGTGTCTGTTTGTTTGCCTCCATGTAGGCCAGTTGCTTGCACACCGGGCCCAGGTGTCCCGGCCCCATGTGGCTAGAGGGCCGCTTATGGCAGGAATCAGGTCTCCTGCAGGGGTCAAGGGACGGCTTGGACACTCACCGGGCGAGAGAGGACGCCTGGCCATCAGACAGCCCCCTGGAAAATCCCCCGCCCAGGCCCCCGGTCGCCAAGTCTTTCCTGCGCACACTGTCTCTGAGGAGCTGGGAGAGCTGCTGGGAAGTGTGGCCCATGGGAAATCGCGCGGTCCCCTGGGTGGCAGGGAGGGCTCCTGTGTCCACGGACAGGTGCCCAGGGACCCTGTGGAACTGCTGTGACCTCTAAAGGGTGGGTCAGGTGAGCCGAGGGAGGCGTGTGCTTGGGAGCCTGAGTGCGCATGCGCGGCCCACGTATAGGCCCGAAACGAGCCAGCCGCGGCTCGGAGAAAAGCCATCTCCTGGGGCCTCCCCATGTTCCTCCACTCCTCAAGCGTCACCCCTTTAAGGATGGAAGAAAAGGGGGATCTTCGCAGTGGTGGGTTCGGGCCAGAGGGCTCTGCGGGTTTGCCTCCACGTACGCCAGGTGCTCGCACTACGGGCCCAGGTGTTTGAGCCCCGTGGAGGCAGAGGGCTGCTTATTGCTGGATGATAGTGTCCTGCAGGGTTAAGGGACGGCGTGGGCACTCCCAGGGCGACAGAGGGCACCTGGCCTTTAGAGAGTTCCCTGGAAAATTCCCCGCCCAGGCCCCTGGTCCACAAGTCTATCCTGCGCACAGTGTCTGTGCGAGGCTGGGGGTGCTTCGGGCAGTGTTCCCCAGCGGAAATCGCGTGGTCCTCTAGGTGGCAGGGAGGGCTCCTGTGTCCACGGACAGGTGCCCAGGGACCCTGTGGAACTGCTGTGACCTCTAAAGGGTGGGTCAGGTGAGCCGAGGGAGGCGTGTGCTTGGGAGCCTGAGTGCGCATGGGCGGCCCACGTATAGGCCCGAAACGAGCCAGCCGCGGCTCGGAGAAAAGCCATCTCCTGGGGGCCTCCCCATGTTCTTCCACTCCTCAGGCGTGACCCCTTTACGGATGGAAGAAAAGGGGGATCTTCACAGTGGTGGGTTCGGGCCAGAGGGCTCTGCGGGTTTGGCTCCACGTAGGCCAGGTGCCCGCACACCGGGCCCAGGTGTTTGAGCCCCGTGGAGGCAGAGGGCTGCTTATTGCTGGATGCAAGTGTCCTGCGGGGTAAAGTAACGGCATGGGCACTCCCCGGGCCACACAGGGCACCGGACCCTTAGAGAGTGCCATGGGAAATCCCCCGCCCATGCCCCCGGTACCCAAGTCTGTCCTTAGCACACTGTCTGTGCGGGGCTGAAGGTGCTGCTAGGCAGTGTGGCCTGTGGGAAATCGAGCGGTCCTCTGAGTGGCAGGGAGGGCTTCTGTTTCCCCGAACAGGTGTGCAGGGACCCTGTAAAACTGCTGTGACCTCTCAAGGTGGGTCACGAGAACCCTCAGGTGTTGGTCACGTGACCCCTCAGGGGTGGTTCAAGAGCCGCCTCAGGGGTTGGTCACGTGACCCCTCAAGGGTGGGTCACGAGACCCCTCAGGGTTGGGTCACGAGACCCCTCGGGGGTGGGTCACGTGACCCCTCAAGGGTACGTCAGGAGACACCTCAAGGGTGGGTCCCGTGACCCGAGGGAGGCTTGCGTGGGGAGCCTGAGTGCGCACGCGCGGACCCCGTATAGGCCCAAAACGAGCCAGCCGCGGCTCGGAGAAAAGCCATCTCCTGGGGGCCTCCCCATGTTCTTCCACTCCTCAAGCGTGACCCCTTTACGGATGGATGAAAAGGGGGATCTTCGCAGTGGTGGAGTCGGGCCTGAGGTGTCTGTTTGTTTGCCTCCATGTAGGCCAGTTGCTGGCACACCGGGCCCAGGTGTCCCGGCCCCATGTGGCTAGAGGGCCGCTTATGGCAGGAATCAGGTCTCCTGCGGGGGTCAAGGGACGGCTTGGACACTCACCGGGCGAGAGAGGACGCCTGGCCATCAGACAGCCCCCTGGAAAATCCCCCACCCAGGCCCCCGGTCCCCAAGTCTTTCCTGCGCACACTGTCTCTCAGGAGCTGGGAGAGCTGCTGGGAAGTGTGGCCCATGGGAAATCGCGCGGTCCCCTGGGTGGCAGGGAGGGCTCCTGTGTCCACCGACAGGTGCCCAGGGACCCTGTGGAACTGCTGTGACCTCTAAAGGGTGGGTCAGGTGAGCCGAGGGAGGCGTGTGCTTGGGAGCCTGAGTGCGCATGCCCGGCCCACTTATAGGCCCAAAACGAGCCAGCCGCGGCTCGGAGAAAAGCCATCTCCTGGGGGCCTCCCCATGTTCTTCCACTCCTCAGGCGTGACCCCTTTACGGATGGAAGAAAAGGGGGATCTTCGCAGTGGTGGGTTCGGGCCAGAGGGCTCTGCGGGTTTGCCTCCACGTACGCCAGGTGCTCGCACAACGGGCCCAGGTGTTTGAGCCCCGTGGAGGCAGAGGGCTGCTTATTGCTGGATGATAGTGTCCTGCAGGGTTAAGGGACGGCGGGGGCACTCCCAGGGCGACAGAGGGCACCTGGCCTTTAGAGAGTTCCCTGGAAAATTCCCCGCCCAGGCCCCTGGTCCACAAGTCTATCCTGCGCACAGTGTCTGTGCGAGGCTGGGAGTGCTTCCGGGCAGTGTTCCCCAGCGGAAATTGCGTGGTCCTCTAGGTGGCAGGGAGGGCTCCTGTGTCCACGGACAGGTGCCCAGGGACCCTGTGGAACTGCTGTGACCTCTAAAGGGTGGGTCAGGTGAGCCGAGGGAGGCGTGTGCTTGGGAGCCTGAGTGCGCATGCGCGGCCCACCTATAGACCCGAAACGAGCCAGACGCGGCTCGGAGAAAAGACATCTCCTGGGGGCATCCCCATGTTCTTCCACTCCTCAAGCGTGACCCCTTTAGGGATGGAGGAAAAGGGGGATCTTCACAGTGGCGGGTTCGGGCCAGAGGGCTCTGCGGGTTTGCCTCCACGTACGCCAGGTGCCCGCACACCGGGCCCAGGTGTTTGAGCCCCGTGGAGGCAGAGGGCTGCTTATTGCTGGATGCAAGTGTCCTGCGGGGTAAAGTAACGGCATGGGCACTCCCCGGGCCACACAGGGCACCGGACCCTTAGAGAGTGCCATGGGAAATCCCCCGCCCACGCCCCCGGTACCCAAGTCTGTCCTTAGCACACTGTCTGTGCGGGGCTGAAGGTGCTGCAAGGCAGTGTGGCCTGTGGGAAATCGCGCGGTCCTCTGAGTGGCAGGGAGGGCTTCTGTTTCCCCGAACAGGTGCGCAGGGACCCTGTAAAACTGCTGTGACCTCTCAAGTTGGGTCATGTGACCACTCAGGGGTGGGTCACAGGGCCCCACAAGGGTGGGTCACGTGACCCCAAAAGGGTGGGTCACGAGACCCCTCAAGGGTGGGTCACGTGACCCCGCAGGGGTTGGTCACGTGACCCCTCAGGGGTGGGTCACGTGACCCCTCAGGGGTGGGTCACGAGACCCCTCAGGGGTGGGTCACGTGACCCCTCAAGGGTAGGTCAGGAGACACCTCAAGGGTGGGTCCCGTGACCCGAGGGAGGCTTGCGTGGGGAGCCTGAGTGCGCACGCGCGGCCCACGTATAGGCCCAAAACGAGCCCGCCGCGGCTCGGAGAAAAGCCATCTCTGGGGGCCTCCCCATGTTCTTCCACTCCTCAAGCGTGACCCCTTTACGGATGGAAGAACAGGGGGATCGTCGCAGTGGTGGGGTCGGGCCAGAGGGCTCTGTGGGTTTGGCTCCACGTACGCCAGGTGCCTGCACACTGGGCCCAGGTGTTTGAGCCCCGTGGAGGCAGAGGGCTGCTTATTGCTGGATGCAAGTGTCCTGCGGGGTAAAGTAACGGCATGGGCACTCCCCGGGCCACACAGGGCACCGGACCCTTAGAGAGTGCCATGGGAAATCCCCCGCCCATGCCTCCGGTACCCAAGTCTGTCCTTAGCACACTGTCTGTGCGGGGCTGAAGGTGCTGCAAGGCAGTGTGGCCTGTGGGAAATCGCGCGGTCCTCTGAGTGGCAGGGAGGGCTTCTGTTTCCCCGAACAGGTGCGCAGGGACCCTGTAAAACTGCTGTGACCTCTCAAGGTGGGTCATGTGACCCCTCAAGGGTGGGGCACGTGACCTCCCAAGGGTGGGTCACGAGACCCCTCAGGGGTGGGTCACGGGGCCCCACAGGGGTGGGTCACCTGACCCCTCAAGGGTGGGTCACGGGACTCCACAAGGGTGGGGTCTCCTGACCCCTCAGGGGTGGGTCAGGAGACCCCTCAGGGGTGGGTCACGTGACCCCTCAAGGGTAGGTCAGGAGACACCTCAAGCGTGGGTCCCGTGACCCGAGGGAGGCTTGCGTGGGGAGCCTGAGTGCGCACGCGCGGCCCCCGTATAGGCCCAAAACGAGCCAGCCGCGGCTCGGAGAAAAGCCATATCAGGGGGCCTCCCCATGTTCTTCCACTCCTCAAGCGTGACCCCTTTACGGATGGAAGAAAAGGGGGATCTTCGCAGTGGTGGGGTCAGGCCTGAGGTGTCTGTTTTTTTGCCTCCATGAAGGCCAGTTCCTGGCACACCGGGCCCAGGTGTCCCGGCCCCATGTGGCTAGAGGGCCGCTTATGGCAGGAATCAGGTCTCCTGCGGGGGTCAAGGGACGGCTTGGACACTCACCGGGCGAGAGAGGACGCCTGGCCATCAGACAGCCCCCTGGAAAATCCCCCGCCCAGGCCCCCGGTCCCCAAGTCTTTCCTGCGCACACTGTCTCTGAGGAGCTGGGAGAGCTGCTGGGAAGTGTGGCCCATGGGAAATCGCGCGGTCCCCTGGGTGGCAGGGAGGGCACCTGTGTCCACGGACAGGTGCCCAGGGACCCTGTGGAACTGCTGTGACCTCTAAAGGGTGGGTCAGGTGAGCCGAGGGAGGCGTGTGCTTGGGAGCCTGAGTGCGCATGCGCGGCCCACGTATAGGCCCGAAACGAGCCAGCCGCGGCTCGGAGAAAAGCCATCTCCTGGGGCCTCCCCATGTTCCTCCACTCCTCAAGCGTCACCCCTTTAAGGATGGAAGAAAAGGGGGATCTTCGCAGTGGTGGGTTCGGGCCAGAGGGCTCTGCGGGTTTGCCTCCACGTACGCCAGGTGCTCGCACAACGGACCCAGGTGTTTGAGCCCCGTGGAGGCAGAGGGCTGCTTATTGCTGGATGATAGTGTCCTGCAGGGTTAAGGGACGGCGTGGGCACTCCCAGGGCGACAGAGGGCACCTGGCCTTTAGAGAGTTCCCTGGAAAATTCCCCGCCCAGGCCCCTGGTCCACAAGTCTATCCTGCGCACAGTGTCTGTGCGAGGCTGGGGGTGCTTCGGGCAGTGTTCCCCAGCGGAAATCGCGTGGTCCTCTAGGTGGCAGGGAGGGCTCCTGTGTCCACGGACAGGTGCCCAGGGACCCTGTGGAACTGCTGTGACCTCTAAAGGGTGGGTCAGGTGAGCCGAGGGAGGCGAGTGCTTGGGAGCCTGAGTGCGCATGCGCGGCCCACGTATAGGCCCCAAACGAGCCAGCCGCGTCTCGGAGAAAAGCCATCTCCTGGGGGCCTCCCCATGTTCTTCCACTCCTCAAGCGTGACCCCTTTACGGATGGAAGAAAAGGGGGATCTTCGCAGTGGTGGGGTCGGGCCTGAGGTGTCTGTTTGTTTGCCTCCATGTAGGCCAGTTGCTTGCACACCGGGCCCAGGTGTCCCGGCCCCATGTGGCTAGAGGGCCGCTTATGGCAGGAATCAGGTCTCCTGCAGGGGTCAAGGGACGGCTTGGACACTCACCGGGTGAGAGAGGACGCCTGGCCATCAGACAGCCCCCTGGAAAATCCCCCGCCCAGGCCCCCGGTCCCCAAGTCTTTCCTGCGCACACTGTCTCTGAGGAGCTGGGAGAGCTGCTGGGAAGTGTGGCCCATGGGAAATCGCGCGGTCCCCTGGGTGGCAGGGAGGGCTCCTGTGTCCACGGACAGGTGCCCAGGGACCCTGTGGAACTGCTGTGACCTCTAAAGGGTGGGTCAGGTGAGCCGAGGGAGGCGTGTGCTTGGGAGCCTGAGTGCGCATGCGCGGCCCACCTATAGACCCGAAACGAGCCAGCCGCGGCTCGGAGAAAAGCCATCTCCTGGGGCCTCCCCATGTTCCTCCACTCCTCAAGCGTCACCCCTTTAAGGATGGAAGAAAAGGGGGATCTTCGCAGTGGTGGGTTCGGGCCAGAGGGCTCTGCGGGTTTGCCTCCACGTACGCCAGGTGCTCGCACAACGGGCCCAGGTGTTTGAGCCCCGTGGAGGCAGAGGGCTGCTTATTGCTGGATGCAAGTGTCCTGCGGGGTAAAGTAACGGCATGGGCACTCCCCGGGCCACACAGGGTACCGGACCCTTAGAGAGTGCCATAGGAAATCCCCCGCCCATGCCCCCGGTACCCAAGTCTGTCCTTAGCACACTGTCTGTGCGGGGCTGAAGGTGCTGCTAGGCAGTGTGGCCTGTGGGAAATCGCGCATTCCTCTGAGTGGCAGGGAGGGCTTCTGTTTCCCCGAACAGGTGCGCAGGGACCCTGTAAAACTGCTGTGACCTCTCAAGGTGGGTCACGAGACCCCTCAGGGGTGCGTCACGTGACCACTCAAGGGTGGGTCACGTGACCCCTAAGGGGTTGGTCACCTGACCCCTCAGGGGTGGGTCACGAGACCCCTCAGGTGTGGGTCACGTGACCGCTCAAGGGTGGGTCACGAGACCCCTCAGGGGTGGGTCACGTGACCCCTCAGGTGTGGGTCACGTGACCCCTCAGGGGTTGGTCACGTGACCCGTCATGGGTGGTTCACGAGACCCCTCAGGGGTGGGTCACGTGACCCCTCAGGGGTGGGTCACGTGACCCCTCAGTGGTGGGTCACGTGACCCCTCAGTGGTGGGTCACGAGACCCCTTAGGTGTGGGTCACGTGACCCCTCGGGGTTGGGTCACGAGACCCCTCAGGGGTGGGTCACGTGACCCCTCAAGGGTCGGTCAGGAGACACCTCAAGGGTGGGTCCCGTGACCCGAGGGAGGCTTGCGTGGGGAGCCTGAGTGCGCACGCGCGGCCCCCGTATAGGCCCAAAACGAGCCAGCCGCGGCTCGGAGAAAAGCCATCTGCTGGGGGCCTCCCCATGTTCTTCCACTCCTCAAGCGTGACCCCTTTACGGATGGAAGAAAAGTGGGATCTTCGCAGTGGTGGGGTCAGGCCTGAGGTGTCTGTTTGTTTGCCTCCATGTAGGCCAGTTGCTGGCACACCGGGTCCACGTGTCCCGGCCCCATGTGGCTAGAGGGCCGCTTATGGCAGGAATCAGGTCTCCTGCGGGGGTCAAGGGACGGCTTGGACACTCACAGGGCGAGAGAGGACGCCTGGCCATCAGACAGCCCCCTGGAAAATCCCCCGCCCAGGCCCCCGGTCCCCAAGTCTTTCCTGCGCACACTGTCTCTGAGGAGCTGGGAGAGCTGCTGGGAAGTGTGGCCCATGGGAAATCGCGCGGTCCCCTGGGTGGCAGGGAGGGCTCCTGTGTCCACGGACAGGTGCCCAGGGACCCTGTGGAACTGCTGTGACCTCTAAAGGGTGGGTCAGGTGAGCCGAGGGAGGCGTGTGCTTGGGAGCCTGAGTGCGCATGCGCGGCCCACGTATAGGCCCGAAACGAGCCAGCCGCGGCTCGGAGAAAAGCCATCTCCTGGGGCCTCCCCATGTTCCTACACTCCTCAAGCGTCACCCCTTTAAGGATGGAAGAAAAGGGGGATCTTCGCAGTGGTGGGTTCGGGCCAGAGGGCTCTGCGGGTTTGCCTCCACGTACGCCAGGTGCTCGCACAACGGGCCCAGGTGTTTGATCCCCGTGGAGGCAGAGGGCTGCTTATTGCTGGATGATAGTGTCCTGCAGGGTTAAGGGACGGCGGGGGCACTCCCAGGGCGACAGAGGGCACCTGGCCTTTAGAGAGTTCCCTGGAAAATTCCCCGCCCAGGCCCCTGGTCCACAAGTCTATCCTGCGCACAGTGTCTGTGCGAGGCTGGGAGTGCTTCCGGGCAGTGTTCCCCAGCGGAAATTGCGTGGTCCTCTAGGTGGCAGGGAGGGCTCCTGTGTCCACGGACAGGTGCCCAGGGACCCTGTGGAACTGCTGTGACCTCTAAAGGGTGGGTCAGGTGAGCCGAGGGAGGCGTGTGCTTGGGAGCCTGAGTGCGCATGCGCGGCCCACCTATAGACCCGAAACGAGCCAGACGCGGCTCGGAGAAAAGACATCTCCTGGGGGCATCCCCATGTTCTTCCACTCCTCAGGCCTGACCCCTTTACGGATGGAAGAAAAGGGGGATCTTCACAGTGGTGGGTTCGGGCCAGAGGGCTCTGCGGGTTTGGCTCCACGTAGGCCAGGTGCCCGCATACCGGGCCCAGGTGTTTGAGCCCCGTGGAGGCAGAGGGCTGCTTATTGCTGGATGCAAGTGTCCTGCGGGGATAAGGGACGGCGGGGGCACTCCCAGGGCGACAGAGGGCACCTGGCCTTTAGAGAGTTCCCTGGAAAATTCCCCGCCCAGGCCCCTGGTCCACAAGTCTATCCTGCGCACAGTGTCTGTGCGAGGCTGGGAGTGCTTCCGGGCAGTGTTCCCCAGCGGAAATTGCGTGGTCCTCTAGGTGGCAGGGAGGGCTCCTGTGTCCACGGACAGGTGCCCAGGGACCCTGTGGAACTGCTGTGACCTCTAAAGGGTGGGTCAGGTGAGCCGAGGGAGGCGTGTGCTTGGGAGCCTGAGTGCGCATGCGCGGCCCACCTATAGACCCGAAACGAGCCAGACGCGGCTCGGAGAAAAGACATCTCCTGGGGGCATCCCCATGTTCTTCCACTCCTCAAGCGTGACCCCTTTAGGGATGGAGGAAAAGGGGGATCTTCACAGTGGCGGGTTCGGGCCAGAGGGCTCTGCGGGTTTGCCTCCACGTACGCCAGGTGCCCGCACACCGGGCCCAGGTGTTTGAGCCCCGTGGAGGCAGAGGGCTGCTTATTGCTGGATGCAAGTGTCCTGCGGGGTAAAGTAACGGCATGGGCACTCCCCGGGCCACACAGGGCACCGGACCCTTAGAGAGTGCCATGGGAAATCCCCCGCCCACGCCCCCGGTACCCAAGTCTGTCCTTAGCACACTGTCTGTGCGGGGCTGAAGGTGCTGCAAGGCAGTGTGGCCTGTGGGAAATCGCGCGGTCCTCTGAGTGGCAGGGAGGGCTTCTGTTTCCCCGAACAGGTGCGCAGGGACCCTGTAAAACTGCTGTGACCTCTCAAGTTGGGTCATGTGACCACTCAGGGGTGGGTCACAGGGCCCCACAAGGGTGGGTCACGTGACCCCAAAAGGGTGGGTCACGAGACCCCTCAAGGGTGGGTCACGTGACCCCGCAGGGGTTGGTCACGTGACCCCTCAGGGGTGGGTCACGTGACCCCTCAGGGGTGGGTCACGAGACCCCTCAGGGGTGGGTCCCGTGACCCCTCAAGGGTAGGTCAGGAGACACCTCAAGGGTGGGTCCCGTGACCCGAGGGAGGCTTGCGTGGGGAGCCTGAGTGCGCACGCGCGGCCCACGTATAGGCCCAAAACGAGCCCGCCGCGGCTCGGAGAAAAGCCATCTCTGGGGGCCTCCCCATGTTCTTCCACTCCTCAAGCGTGACCCCTTTACGGATGGAAGAACAGGGGGATCGTCGCAGTGGTGGGGTCGGGCCAGAGGGCTCTGCGGGTTTGGCTCCACGTACGCCAGGTGCCTGCACACTGGGCCCAGGTGTTTGAGCCCCGTGGAGGCAGAGGGCTGCTTATTGCTGGATGCAAGTGTCCTGCGGGGTAAAGTAACGGCATGGGCACTCCCCGGGCCACACAGGGCACCGGACCCTTAGAGAGTGCCATGGGAAATCCCCCGCCCATGCCTCCGGTACCCAAGTCTGTCCTTAGCACACTGTCTGTGCGGGGCTGAAGGTGCTGCAAGGCAGTGTGGCCTGTGGGAAATCGCGCGGTCCTCTGAGTGGCAGGGAGGGCTTCTGTTTCCCCGAACAGGTGCGCAGGGACCCTGTAAAACTGCTGTGACCTCTCAAGGTGGGTCATGTGACCCCTCAAGGGTGGGGCACGTGACCTCCCAAGGGTGGGTCACGAGACCCCTCAGGGGTGGGTCACGGGGCCCCACAGGGGTGGGTCACGTGACCCCTCAAGGGTGGGTCACGGGACTCCACAAGGGTGGGGTCTCCTGACCCCTCAGGGGTGGGTCAGGAGACCCCTCAGGGGTGGGTCACGTGACCCCTCAAGGGTAGGTCAGGAGACACCTCAAGCGTGGGTCCCGTGACCCGAGGGAGGCTTGCGTGGGGAGCCTGAGTGCGCACGCGCGGCCCCCGTATAGGCCCAAAACGAGCCAGCCGCGGCTCGGAGAAAAGCCATATCAGGGGGCCTCCCCATGTTCTTCCACTCCTCAAGCGTGACCCCTTTACGGATGGAAGAAAAGGGGGATCTTCGCAGTGGTGGGGTCAGGCCTGAGGTGTCTGTTTTTTTGCCTCCATGAAGGCCAGTTCCTGGCACACCGGGCCCAGGTGTCCCGGCCCCATGTGGCTAGAGGGCCGCTTATGGCAGGAATCAGGTCTCCTGCGGGGGTCAAGGGACGGCTTGGACACTCACCGGGCGAGAGAGGACGCCTGGCCATCAGACAGCCCCCTGGAAAATCCCCCGCCCAGGCCCCCGGTCCCCAAGTCTTTCCTGCGCACACTGTCTCTGAGGAGCTGGGAGAGCTGCTGGGAAGTGTGGCCCATGGGAAATCGCGCGGTCCCCTGGGTGGCAGGGAGGGCACCTGTGTCCACGGACAGGTGCCCAGGGACCCTGTGGAACTGCTGTGACCTCTAAAGGGTGGGTCAGGTGAGCCGAGGGAGGCGTGTGCTTGGGAGCCTGAGTGCGCATGCGCGGCCCACGTATAGGCCCGAAACGAGCCAGCCGCGGCTCGGAGAAAAGCCATCTCCTGGGGCCTCCCCATGTTCCTCCACTCCTCAAGCGTCACCCCTTTAAGGATGGAAGAAAAGGGGGATCTTCGCAGTGGTGGGTTCGGGCCAGAGGGCTCTGCGGGTTTGCCTCCACGTACGCCAGGTGCTCGCACAACGGGCCCAGGTGTTTGAGCCCCGTGGAGGCAGAGGGCTGCTTATTGCTGGATGATAGTGTCCTGCAGGGTTAAGGGACGGCGTGGGCACTCCCAGGGCGACAGAGGGCACCTGGCCTTTAGAGAGTTCCCTGGAAAATTCCCCGCCCAGGCCCCTGGTCCACAAGTCTATCCTGCGCACAGTGTCTGTGCGAGGCTGGGGGTGCTTCGGGCAGTGTTCCCCAGCGGAAATTGCGTGGTCCTCTAGGTGGCAGGGAGGGCTCCTGTGTCCACGGACAGGTGCCCAGGGACCCTGTGGAACTGCTGTGACCTCTAAAGGGTGGGTCAGGTGAGCCGAGGGAGGCGTGTGCTTGGGAGCCTGAGTGCGCATGCGCGGCCCACCTATAGACCCGAAACGAGCCAGACGCGGCTCGGAGAAAAGACATCTCCTGGGGGCATCCCCATGTTCTTCCACTCCTCAGGCCTGACCCCTTTACGGATGGAAGAAAAGGGGGATCTTCACAGTGGTGGGTTCGGGCCAGAGGGCTCTGCGGGTTTGGCTCCACGTAGGCCAGGTGCCCGCATACCGGGCCCAGGTGTTTGAGCCCCGTGGAGGCAGAGGGCTGCTTATTGCTGGATGCAAGTGTCCTGCGGGGATAAGGGACGGCGGGGGCACTCCCAGGGCGACAGAGGGCACCTGGCCTTTAGAGAGTTCCCTGGAAAATTCCCCGCCCAGGCCCCTGGTCCACAAGTCTATCCTGCGCACAGTGTCTGTGCGAGGCTGGGAGTGCTTCCGGGCAGTGTTCCCCAGCGGAAATTGCGTGGTCCTCTAGGTGGCAGGGAGGGCTCCTGTGTCCACGGACAGGTGCCCAGGGACCCTGTGGAACTGCTGTGACCTCTAAAGGGTGGGTCAGGTGAGCCGAGGGAGGCGTGTGCTTGGGAGCCTGAGTGCGCATGCGCGGCCCACCTATAGACCCGAAACGAGCCAGACGCGGCTCGGAGAAAAGACATCTCCTGGGGGCATCCCCATGTTCTTCCACTCCTCAAGCGTGACCCCTTTAGGGATGGAGGAAAAGGGGGATCTTCACAGTGGCGGGTTCGGGCCAGAGGGCTCTGCGGGTTTGCCTCCACGTACGCCAGGTGCCCGCACACCGGGCCCAGGTGTTTGAGCCCCGTGGAGGCAGAGGGCTGCTTATTGCTGGATGCAAGTGTCCTGCGGGGTAAAGTAACGGCATGGGCACTCCCCGGGCCACACAGGGCACCGGACCCTTAGAGAGTGCCATGGGAAATCCCCCGCCCACGCCCCCGGTACCCAAGTCTGTCCTTAGCACACTGTCTGTGCGGGGCTGAAGGTGCTGCAAGGCAGTGTGGCCTGTGGGAAATCGCGCGGTCCTCTGAGTGGCAGGGAGGGCTTCTGTTTCCCCGAACAGGTGCGCAGGGACCCTGTAAAACTGCTGTGACCTCTCAAGTTGGGTCATGTGACCACTCAGGGGTGGGTCACAGGGCCCCACAAGGGTGGGTCACGTGACCCCAAAAGGGTGGGTCACGAGACCCCTCAAGGGTGGGTCACGTGACCCCGCAGGGGTTGGTCACGTGACCCCTCAGGGGTGGGTCACGTGACCCCTCAGGGGTGGGTCACGAGACCCCTCAGGGGTGGGTCCCGTGACCCCTCAAGGGTAGGTCAGGAGACACCTCAAGGGTGGGTCCCGTGACCCGAGGGAGGCTTGCGTGGGGAGCCTGAGTGCGCACGCGCGGCCCACGTATAGGCCCAAAACGAGCCCGCCGCGGCTCGGAGAAAAGCCATCTCTGGGGGCCTCCCCATGTTCTTCCACTCCTCAAGCGTGACCCCTTTACGGATGGAAGAACAGGGGGATCGTCGCAGTGGTGGGGTCGGGCCAGAGGGCTCTGCGGGTTTGGCTCCACGTACGCCAGGTGCCTGCACACTGGGCCCAGGTGTTTGAGCCCCGTGGAGGCAGAGGGCTGCTTATTGCTGGATGCAAGTGTCCTGCGGGGTAAAGTAACGGCATGGGCACTCCCCGGGCCACACAGGGCACCGGACCCTTAGAGAGTGCCATGGGAAATCCCCCGCCCATGCCTCCGGTACCCAAGTCTGTCCTTAGCACACTGTCTGTGCGGGGCTGAAGGTGCTGCAAGGCAGTGTGGCCTGTGGGAAATCGCGCGGTCCTCTGAGTGGCAGGGAGGGCTTCTGTTTCCCCGAACAGGTGCGCAGGGACCCTGTAAAACTGCTGTGACCTCTCAAGGTGGGTCATGTGACCCCTCAAGGGTGGGGCACGTGACCTCCCAAGGGTGGGTCACGAGACCCCTCAGGGGTGGGTCACGGGGCCCCACAGGGGTGGGTCACGTGACCCCTCAAGGGTGGGTCACGGGACTCCACAAGGGTGGGGTCTCCTGACCCCTCAGGGGTGGGTCAGGAGACCCCTCAGGGGTGGGTCACGTGACCCCTCAAGGGTAGGTCAGGAGACACCTCAAGCGTGGGTCCCGTGACCCGAGGGAGGCTTGCGTGGGGAGCCTGAGTGCGCACGCGCGGCCCCCGTATAGGCCCAAAACGAGCCAGCCGCGGCTCGGAGAAAAGCCATATCAGGGGGCCTCCCCATGTTCTTCCACTCCTCAAGCGTGACCCCTTTACGGATGGAAGAAAAGGGGGATCTTCGCAGTGGTGGGGTCAGGCCTGAGGTGTCTGTTTTTTTGCCTCCATGAAGGCCAGTTCCTGGCACACCGGGCCCAGGTGTCCCGGCCCCATGTGGCTAGAGGGCCGCTTATGGCAGGAATCAGGTCTCCTGCGGGGGTCAAGGGACGGCTTGGACACTCACCGGGCGAGAGAGGACGCCTGGCCATCAGACAGCCCCCTGGAAAATCCCCCGCCCAGGCCCCCGGTCCCCAAGTCTTTCCTGCGCACACTGTCTCTGAGGAGCTGGGAGAGCTGCTGGGAAGTGTGGCCCATGGGAAATCGCGCGGTCCCCTGGGTGGCAGGGAGGGCACCTGTGTCCACGGACAGGTGCCCAGGGACCCTGTGGAACTGCTGTGACCTCTAAAGGGTGGGTCAGGTGAGCCGAGGGAGGCGTGTGCTTGGGAGCCTGAGTGCGCATGCGCGGCCCACGTATAGGCCCGAAACGAGCCAGCCGCGGCTCGGAGAAAAGCCATCTCCTGGGGCCTCCCCATGTTCCTCCACTCCTCAAGCGTCACCCCTTTAAGGATGGAAGAAAAGGGGGATCTTCGCAGTGGTGGGTTCGGGCCAGAGGGCTCTGCGGGTTTGCCTCCACGTACGCCAGGTGCTCGCACAACGGGCCCAGGTGTTTGAGCCCCGTGGAGGCAGAGGGCTGCTTATTGCTGGATGATAGTGTCCTGCAGGGTTAAGGGACGGCGTGGGCACTCCCAGGGCGACAGAGGGCACCTGGCCTTTAGAGAGTTCCCTGGAAAATTCCCCGCCCAGGCCCCTGGTCCACAAGTCTATCCTGCGCACAGTGTCTGTGCGAGGCTGGGGGTGCTTCGGGCAGTGTTCCCCAGCGGAAATCGCGTGGTCCTCTAGGTGGCAGGGAGGGCTCCTGTGTCCACGGACAGGTGCCCAGGGACCCTGTGGAACTGCTGTGACCTCTAAAGGGTGGGTCAGGTGAGCCGAGGGAGGCGAGTGCTTGGGAGCCTGAGTGCGCATGCGCGGCCCACGTATAGGCCCCAAACGAGCCAGCCGCGTCTCGGAGAAAAGCCATCTCCTGGGGGCCTCCCCATGTTCTTCCACTCCTCAAGCGTGACCCCTTTACGGATGGAAGAAAAGGGGGATCTTCGCAGTGGTGGGGTCGGGCCTGAGGTGTCTGTTTGTTTGCCTCCATGTAGGCCAGTTGCTGGCTCACCGGGCCCAGGTGTCCCGGCACCATGTGGCTAGAGGGCCGCTTATGGCAGGAATCAGGTCTCCTGCGGGGGTCAAGGGACGGCTTGGACACTCAACGGGCGAGAGAGGACGCCTGGCCATCAGACAGCCCCCTGGAAAATCCCCCGCCCAGGCCCCCGGTCCCCAAGCCTTTCCTGCGCACAGTGTCTCTGAGGAGCTGGGAGAGCTGCTGGGAAGTGTGGCCCATGGGAAATCGCGCGGTCCTCTGGGTGGCAGGGAGGGCTCCTGTGTCCACGGACAGGTGCCCAGGGACCCTGTGGAACTGCTGTGACCTCTAAAGGGTGGGTCAGGTGAGCCGAGGGAGGCGTGTGCTTGAGAGCCTGAGTGCGCATGCGCGGCCCAGGTATAGGCCTGAAACCAGCCAGCCGCGGCTCGGAGAAAAGCCATCTCCTGGGGGCCTCCCCATGTTCTTCCATTCCTCAAGCGTGACCCCTTTACGGATGGAAGAAAAGGGGGATCTTCGCAGTGGTGGGTTCGGGCCAGAGGGCTCTGCGGGTTTGCCTCCACGTACGCCAGGTGCCCGCACACCGGGCCCAGGTGTTTGAGCCCCGTGGAGGCAGAGGGCTGCTTATTGCTGGATGCAAGTGTCCTGCGGGGTAAAGTAACGGCATGGGCACTCCCGGGGCCACACAGGGCACCGGACCCTTAGAGAGTTCCATGGGAAATCCCCCGCCCATGCCCCCGGTACCCAAGTCTGTCCTTAGCACACTGTCTGTGCGGGGCTGAAGGTGCTGCTAGGCAGTGTGGCCTGTGGGAAATCGCGCATTCCTCTGAGTGGCAGGGAGGGCTTCTGTTTCCCCGAACAGGTGCGCAGGGACCCTGTAAAACTGCTGTGACCTCTCAAGGTGGGTCACGAGACCCCTCAGGGGTGGGGCACGTGACCTCCCAAGGGTGGGTCACGAGACCCCTCAAGGGTGGGTCGCGGGACCCAACAAGGGTGGGTAACGTGACCGCACAAGGGTGGGTCACGAGACCCCTCAGGGGTGGGTCACGTGACCCATCAGGGGTGGGTCACGTGACCCCTCAGGGTTGGGTCACGAGACCCCTCAGGGGTGGGTCACGTGACCCCTCAAGGGTCGGTCAGGGGACACCTCAAGGGTGGGTCCCGTGACCCGAGGGAGGCCAGCGTGGGGAGCCTGAGTGCGCACGCGCGGCCCCTGTACAGGCCCAAAACGAGCCAGCCGCGGCTCGGAGAAAAGCCATCTCCTGGGGGCCTCCCCATGTTCTTCCACTCCTCAAGCGTGACCCCTTTACGGATGGAAGAAAAGTGGGATCTTCGCAGTGGTGGGGTCAGGCCTGAGGTGTCTGTTTGTTTGCCTCCATGTAGGCCAGTTGCTGGCACACCGGGTCCAGGTGTCCCGGCCCCATGTGGCTAGAGGGCCGCTTATGGCAGGAATCAGGTCTCCTTCGGGGGTCAAGGGACGGCTTGGACACTCACAGGGCGAGAGAGGACGCCTGGCCATCAGACAGCCCCCTGGAAAATCCCCCGCCCAGGCCCCCGGTCCCCAAGTCTTTCCTGCGCACACTGTCTCTGAGGAGCTGGGAGAGCTGCTGGGAAGTGTGGCCCATGGGAAATCGCGCGGTCCCCTGGGTGGCAGGGAGGGCTCCTGTGTCCACGGACAGGTGCCCAGGGACCCTGTGGAACTGCTGTGACCTCTAAAGGGTGGGTCAGGTGAGCCGAGGGAGGCGTGTGCTTGGGAGCCTGAGTGCGCATGCGCGGCCCACGTATAGGCCCGAAACGAGCCAGCCGCGGCTCGGAGAAAAGCCATCTCCTGGGGCCTCCCCATGTTCCTCCACTCCTCAAGCGTCACCCCTTTAAGGATGGAAGAAAAGGGGGATCTTCGCAGTGGTGGGTTCGGGCCAGAGGGCTCTGCGGGTTTGCCTCCACGTACGCCAGGTGCTCGCACAACGGGCCCAGGTGTTTGAGCCCCGTGGAGGCAGAGGGCTGCTTATTGCTGGATGCAAGTGTCCTGCGGGGTAAAGTAACGGCATGGGCACTCCCCGGGCCACACAGGGTACCGGACCCTTAGAGAGTGCCATGGGAAATCCCCCGCCCATGCCCCCGGTACCCAAGTCTGTCCTTAGCACACTGTCTGTGCGGGGCTGAAGGTGCTGCTAGGCAGTGTGGCCTGTGGGAAATCGCACATTCCTCTGAGTGGCAGGGAGGTCTTCTGTTTCCCCGAACAGGTGCGCAGGGACCCTGTAAAACTGCTGTGACCTCTCAAGGTGGGTCACGAGACCCCTCAGGGGTGCGTCACGTGACCACTCAAGGGTGGGTCACGTGACCCCTCAGGGGTTGGTCACGAGACCCCTCAGGGGTGGGTCACGAGACCCCTCAGGTGTGGGTCACGTGACCCCTCAAGGGTGGGTCACGAGACCCCTCAGGGGTGGGTCACGTGACCCCTCAGGGGTGGGTCACGTGACCCCTTAGGTGTGGGTCACGTGACCCCTCAGGGTAGGGTCACGAGACCCCTCAGGGGTGGGTCACGTGACCCCTCAAGGGTCGGTCAGGAGACACCTCAAGGGTGGGTCCCGTGACCCGAGGGAAGCTTGCGTGGGGAGCCTTAGTGCGCACGCGCGGCCCCCGTATAGGCCCAAAACCAGCCAGCCGCGGCTCGGAGAAAAGCCATCTGCTGGTGGCCTCCCCTTGTTCTTCCACTCCTCAAGCGTGACCCCTTTACGGATGGAAGAAAAGTGAGATCTTTGCAGTGGTGGGGTCAGGCCTGAGGTGTCTGTTTGTTTGCCTCCATGTAGGCCAGTTGCTGGCACACCGGGTCCAGGTGTCCCGGCCCCATGTGGCTAGAGGGCCGCTTATGGCAGGAATCAGGTCTCCTGCGGGGGTCAAGGGACGGCTTGGACACTCACAGGGCGAGAGAGGACGCCTGGCCATCATACAGCCCCCTGGAAAATCCCCCGCCCAGGCCCCCGGTCCCCAAGTCTTTCCTGCGCACACTGTCTCTGAGGAGCTGGGAGAGCTGCTGGGAAGTGTGGCCCATGGGAAATCGCGCGGTCCCCTGGGTGGCAGGGAGGGCTCCTGTGTCCACGGACAGGTGCCCAGGGACCCTGTGGAACTGCTGTGACCTCTAAAGGGTGGGTCAGGTGAGCCGAGGGAGGCGTGTGCTTGGGAGCCTGAGTGCGCATGCGCGGCCCACATATAGGCCCGAAACGAGCCAGCCGCGGCTCGGAGAAAAGCCATCTCCTGGGGCCTCCCCATGTTCCTCCACTCCTCAAGCGTCACCCCTTTAAGGATGGAAGAAAAGGGGGATCTTGGCAGTGGTGGGTTCGGGCCAGAGGGCTCTGCGGGTTTGCCTCCACGTACGCCAGGTGCTCGCACAACGGGCCCAGGTGTTTGAGCCCCGTGGAGGCAGAGGGCTGCTTATTGCTGGATGCAAGTGTCCTGCGGGGTAAAGTAACGGCATGGGCACTCCCCGGGCCACACAGGGTACCGGACCCTT
The DNA here is from genome assembly GCF_022682495.2 of Desmodus rotundus. Lineage (NCBI taxonomy): Eukaryota > Metazoa > Chordata > Mammalia > Chiroptera > Phyllostomidae > Desmodus > Desmodus rotundus. The sequence continues at coordinate 68,690 of NW_026527188.1, forward strand.
AGAGAGTGCCATAGGAAATCCCCCGCCCATGCCCCCGGTACCCAAGTCTGTCCTTAGCACACTGTCTGTGCGGGGCTGAAGGTGCTGCTAGGCAGTGTGGCCTGTGGGAAATCGCGCATTCCTCTGAGTGGCAGGGAGGGCTTCTGTTTCCCCGAACAGGTGCGCAGGGACCCTGTAAAACTGCTGTGACCTCTCAAGGTGGGTCACGAGACCCCTCAGGGGTGCGTCACGTGACCACTCAAGGGTGGGTCACGTGACCCCTAAGGGGTTGGTCACCTGACCCCTCAGGGGTGGGTCACGAGACCCCTCAGGTGTGGGTCACGTGACCGCTCAAGGGTGGGTCACGAGACCCCTCAGGGGTGGGTCACGTGACCCCTCAGGTGTGGGTCACGTGACCCCTCAGGGGTTGGTCACGTGACCCGTCATGGGTGGTTCACGAGACCCCTCAGGGGTGGGTCACGTGACCCCTCAGGGGTGGGTCACGTGACCCCTCAGTGGTGGGTCACGTGACCCCTCAGTGGTGGGTCACGAGACCCCTTAGGTGTGGGTCACGTGACCCCTCGGGGTTGGGTCACGAGACCCCTCAGGGGTGGGTCACGTGACCCCTCAAGGGTCGGTCAGGAGACACCTCAAGGGTGGGTCCCGTGACCCGAGGGAGGCTTGCGTGGGGAGCCTGAGTGCGCACGCGCGGCCCCCGTATAGGCCCAAAACGAGCCAGCCGCGGCTCGGAGAAAAGCCATCTGTTGGGGGCCTCCCCATGTTCTTCCACTCCTCAAGCGTGACCCCTTTACGGATGGAAGAAAAGTGGGATCTTCGCAGTGGTGGGGTCAGGCCTGAGGTGTCTGTTTGTTTGCCTCCATGTAGGCCAGTTGCTGGCACACCGGGTCCACGTGTCCCAGCCCCATGTGGCTAGAGGGCCGCTTATGGCAGGAATCAGGTCTCCTGCGGGGGTCAAGGGACGGCTTGGACACTCACAGGGCGAGAGAGGACGCCTGGCCATCAGACAGCCCCCTGGAAAATCCCCCGCCCAGGCCCCCGGTCCCCAAGTCTTTCCTGCGCACACTGTCTCTGAGGAGCTGGGAGAGCTGCTGGGAAGTGTGGCCCATGGGAAATCGCGCGGTCCCCTGGGTGGCAGGGAGGGCTCCTGTGTCCACGGACAGGTGCCCAGGGACCCTGTGGAACTGCTGTGACCTCTAAAGGGTGGGTCAGGTGAGCCGAGGGAGGCGTGTGCTTGGGAGCCTGAGTGCGCACGCGCGGCCCACGTATAGGCGCGAAACGAGCCAGCCGCGGCTCGGAGAAAAGCCATCTCCTGGGGCCTCCCCATGTTCCTCCACTCCTCAAGCGTCACCCCTTTAAGGATGGAAGAAAAGGGGGATCTTGGCAGTGGTGGGTTCGGGCCAGAGGGCTCTGCGGGTTTGCCTCCACGTACGCCAGGTGCTCGCACAACGGGCCCAGGTGTTTGAGCCCCGTGGAGGCAGAGGGCTGCTTATTGCTGGATGATAGTGTCCTGCAGGGTTAAGGGACGGCGTGGGCACTCCCAGGGCAACAGAGGGCACCTGGCCTTTAGAGAGTTCCCTGGAAAATTCCCCGCCCAGGCCCCTGGTCCACAAGTCTATCCTGCGCACAGTGTCTGTGCGAGGCTGGGAGTGCTTCCGTGCAGTGTTCCCCAGCGGAAATCGCGTGGTTCTCTAGGTGGCAGGGAGGGCTCCTATGTCCACGGACAGGTGCCCAGGGACCCTGTGGAACTGCTGTGACCTCTAAAGGGTGGGTCATGTGAGCCGAGGGAGGCGTGTGCTTGGGAGCCTGAGTGCGCATGCGCGGCCCACGTATAGGCCCGAAACGAGCCAGCCGCGGCTCGGAGAAAAGCCATCTCCTGGGGCCTCCCCATGTTCCTCCACTCCTCAAGCGTCACCCCTTTAAGGATGGAAGAAAAGGGGGATCTTCGCAGTGGTGGGTTCGGGCCAGAGGGCTCTGCGGGTTTGCCTCCACGTACGCCAGGTGCTCGCACAACGGGCCCAGGTGTTTGAGCCCCGTGGAGGCAGAGGGCTGCTTATTGCTGGATGCAAGTGTCCTGCGGGGTAAAGTAACGGCATGGGCACTCCCCGGGCCACACAGGGTACCGGACCCTTAGAGAGTGCCATGGGATATCCCCCGCCCATGCCCCCGGTACCCAAGTCTGTCCTTAGCACACTGTCTGTGCGGGTCTGAAGGTGCTGCTAGGCAGTGTGGCCTGTGGGAAATCGCGCATTCCTCTGAGTGGCAGGGAGGGCTTCTGTTTCCCCGAACAGGTGCGCAGGGACTCTGTAAAACTGCTGTGACCTCTCAAGGTGGGTCACGAGACCCCTCAGGGGTGGGTCACGTGACCACTCAAGGGTGGGTCACGTGACCCCTCAGGGGTTGGTCACGAGACCCCTCAGGGGTGGGTCACGAGACCCCTCAGGTGTGGGTCACGTGACCCCTCAAGGGTGGGTCACGAGACCCCTCAGGGGTGGGTCACGTGACCCCTCAAGGGTGGGTCACGAGACCCCTCAGGGGTGGGTCACATGACCCCTCAGGGGTGGATCACGTGACCCCTCAGGGGTGGGTCACGAGACCCCTTAGGTGTGGGTCACGTGACCCCTCAGGGTAGGGTCACGAGACCCCTCAGGGGTGGGTCACGTGACCCCTCAAGGGTCGGTCAGGAGACACCTCAAGGGTGGGTCCCGTGACCCGAGGGAGGCTTGCGTGGGGAGCCTGAGTGCGCACGCGCGGCCCCCGTATAGGCCCAAAACGAGCCAGCCGCGGCTCGGAGAAAAGCCATCTGCTGGGGGCCTCCCCATGTTCTTCCACTCCTCAAGCGTGACCCCTTTACGGATGGAAGAAAAGTGAGATCTTCGCAGTGGTGGGGTCAGGCCTGAGGTGTCTGTTTGTTAGCCTCCATGTAGGCCAGTTGCTGGCACACCGGGTCCACGTGTCCCTGCCCCATGTGGCTAGAGGGCCGCTTATGGCAGGAATCAGGTCTCCTGCGGGGGTCAAGGGACGGCTTGAACACTCACAGGGCGAGAGAGGACGCCTGGCCATCAGACAGCCCCCTGGAAAATCCCCCGCCCAGGCCCCCGGTCCCCAAGTCTTTCCTGCGCACACTGTCTCTGAGGAGCTGGGAGAGCTGCTGGGAAGTGTGGCCCATGGGAAATCGCGCGGTCCCCTGGGTGGCAGGGAGGGCTCCTGTGTCCACGGACAGGTGCCCAGGGACCCTGTGGAACTGCTGTGACCTCTAAAGGGTGGGTCAGGTGAGCCGAGGGAGGCGTGTGCTTGGGAGCCTGAGTGCGCACGCGCGGCCCACGTATAGGCCCGAAACGAGCCAGCCGCGGCTCGGAGAAAAGCCATCTCCTGGGGCCTCCCCATGTTCCTCCACTCCTCAAGCGTCACCCCTTTAAGGATGGAAGAAAAGGGGGATCTTCGCAGTGGTGGGTTCGGGCCAGAGGGCTCTGCGGGTTTGCCTCCACGTACGCCAGGTGCTCGCACAACGGGCCCAGGTGTTTGAGCCCCGTGGAGGCAGAGGGCTGCTTATTGCTGGATGCAAGTGTCCTGCGGGGTAAAGTAACGGCATGGGCACTCCCCGGGCCACACAGGGTACCGGACCCTTAGAGAGTGCCATGGGAAATCCCCCGCCCATGCCCCCGGTACCCAAGTCTGTCCTTAGCACACTGTCTGTGCGGGGCTGAAGGTGCTGCTAGGCAGTGTGGCCTGTGGGAAATCGCACATTCCTCTGAGTGGCAGGGAGGTCTTCTGTTTCCCCGAACAGGTGCGCAGGGACCCTGTAAAACTGCTGTGACCTCTCAAGGTGGGTCACGAGACCCCTCAGGGTTGCGTCACGTGACCACTCAAGGGTGGGTCACGTGACCCCTCAGGGGTTGGTCACGAGACCCCTCAGGGGTGGGTCACGAGACCCCTCAGGTGTGGGTCACGTGACCCCTCAAGGGTGGGTCACGAGACCCCTCAGGGGTGGGTCACGTGACCACTCAGGGGTGGGTCACGTGACCCCTCAGGGGTGGGTCACGAGACCCCTTAGGTGTGGGTCACGTGACCCCTCAGGGTAGGGTCACGAGACCCCTCAGGGGTGGGTCACGTGACCCCTCAAGGGTCGGTCAGGAGACACCTCAAGGGTGGGTCCCGTGACCCGAGGGAAGCTTGCGTGGGGAGCCTGAGTGCGCACGCGCGGCCCCCGTATAGGCCCAAAACCAGCCAGCCGCGGCTCGGAGAAAAGCCATCTGCTGGTGGCCTCCCCTTGTTCTTCCACTCCTCAAGCGTGACCACTTTACGGATGGAAGAAAAGTGAGATCTTCGCAGTGGTGGGGTCAGGCCTGAGGTGTCTGTTTGTTTGCCTCCATGTAGGCCAGTTGCTGGCACACCGGGTCCAGGTGTCCCGGCCCCATGTGGCTAGAGGGCCGCTTATGGCAGGAATCAGGTCTCCTGCGGGGGTCAAGGGACGGCTTGGACACTCACAGGGCGAGAGAGGACGCCTGGCCATCATACAGCCCCCTGGAAAATCCCCCGCCCAGGCCCCCGGTCCCCAAGTCTTTCCTGCGCACACTGTCTCTGAGGAGCTGGGAGAGCTGCTGGGAAGTGTGGCCCATGGGAAATCGCGCGGTCCCCTGGGTGGCAGGGAGGGCTCCTGTGTCCACGGACAGGTGCCCAGGGACCCTGTGGAACTGCTGTGACCTCTAAAGGGTGGGTCAGGTGAGCCGAGGGAGGCGTGTGCTTGGGAGCCTGAGTGCGCATGCGCGGCCCACATATAGGCCCGAAACGAGCCAGCCGCGGCTCGGAGAAAAGCCATCTCCTGGGGCCTCCCCATGTTCCTCCACTCCTCAAGCGTCACCCCTTTAAGGATGGAAGAAAAGGGGGATCTTGGCAGTGGTGGGTTCGGGCCAGAGGGCTCTGCGGGTTTGCCTCCACGTACGCCAGGTGCTCGCACAACGGGCCCAGGTGTTTGAGCCCCGTGGAGGCAGAGGGCTGCTTATTGCTGGATGCAAGTGTCCTGCGGGGTAAAGTAACGGCATGGGCACTCCCCGGGCCACACAGGGTACCGGACCCTTAGAGAGTGCCATAGGAAATCCCCCGCCCATGCCCCCGGTACCCAAGTCTGTCCTTAGCACACTGTCTGTGCGGGGCTGAAGGTGCTGCTAGGCAGTGTGGCCTGTGGGAAATCGCGCATTCCTCTGAGTGGCAGGGAGGGCTTCTGTTTCCCCGAACAGGTGCGCAGGGACCCTGTAAAACTGCTGTGACCTCTCAAGGTGGGTCACGAGACCCCTCAGGGGTGCGTCACGTGACCACTCAAGGGTGGGTCACGTGACCCCTAAGGGGTTGGTCACCTGACCCCTCAGGGGTGGGTCACGAGACCCCTCAGGTGTGGGTCACGTGACCGCTCAAGGGTGGGTCACGAGACCCCTCAGGGGTGGGTCACGTGACCCCTCAGGTGTGGGTCACGTGACCCTCAGGGGTTGGTCACGTGACCCGTCATGGCTGGTTCACGAGACCCCTCAGGGGTGGGTCACGTGACCCCTCAGGGGTGGGTCACGTGACCCCTCAGTGGTGGGTCACGTGACCCCTCAGTGGTGGGTCACGAGACCCCTTAGGTGTGGGTCACGTGACCCCTCGGGGTTGGGTCACGAGACCCCTCAGGGGTGGGTCACGTGACCCCTCAAGGGTCGGTCAGGAGACACCTCAAGGGTGGGTCCCGTGACCCGAGGGAGGCTTGCGTGGGGAGCCTGAGTGCGCACGCGCGGCCCCCGTATAGGCCCAAAACGAGCCAGCCGCGGCTCGGAGAAAAGCCATCTGCTGGGGGCCTCCCCATGTTCTTCCACTCCTCAAGCGTGACCCCTTTACGGATGGAAGAAAAGTGGGATCTTCGCAGTGGTGGGGTCAGGCCTGAGGTGTCTGTTTGTTTGCCTCCATGTAGGCCAGTTGCTGGCACACCGGGTCCACGTGTCCCAGCCCCATGTGGCTAGAGGGCCGCTTATGGCAGGAATCAGGTCTCCTGCGGGGGTCAAGGGACGGCTTGGACACTCACAGGGCGAGAGAGGACGCCTGGCCATCAGACAGCCCCCTGGAAAATCCCCCGCCCAGGCCCCCGGTCCCCAAGTCTTTCCTGCGCACACTGTCTCTGAGGAGCTGGGAGAGCTGCTGGGAAGTGTAGCCCATGGGAAATCGCGCGGTCCCCTGGGTGGCAGGGAGGGCTCCTGTGTCCACGGACAGGTGCCCAGGGACCCTGTGGAACTGCTGTGACCTCTAAAGGGTGGGTCAGGTGAGCCGAGGGAGGCGTGTGCTTGGGAGCCTGAGTGCGCACGCGCGGCCCACGTATAGGCCCGAAACGAGCCAGCCGCGGCTCGGAGAAAAGCCATCTCCTGGGGCCTCCCCATGTTCCTCCACTCCTCAAGCGTCACCCCTTTAAGGATGGAAGAAAAGGGGGATCTTCGCAGTGGTGGGTTCGGGCCAGAGGGCTCTGCGGGTTTGCCTCCACGTACGCCAGGTGCTCGCACAATGGGCCCAGGTGTTTGAGCCCCGTGGAGGCAGAGGGCTGCTTATTGCTGGATGATAGTGTCCTGCAGGGTTAAGGGACGGCGTGGGCACTCCCAGGGCAACAGAGGGCACCTGGCCTTTAGAGAGTTCCCTGGAAAATTCCCCGCCCAGGCCCCTGGTCCACAAGTCTATCCTGCGCACAGTGTCTGTGCGAGGCTGGGAGTGCTTCCGGGCAGTGTTCCCCAGCGGAAATCGCGTGGTCCTCTAGGTGGCAGGGAGGGCTCCTATGTCCACGGACAGGTGCCCAGGGACCCTGTGGAACTGCTGTGACCTCTAAAGGGTGGGTCATGTGAGCCGAGGGAGGCGTGTGCTTGGGAGCCTGAGTGCGCATGCGCGGCCCACGTATAGGCCCGAAACGAGCCAGCCGCGGCTCGGAGAAAAGCCATCTCCTGGGGCCTCCCCATGTTCCTCCACTCCTCAAGCGTCACCCCTTTAAGGATGGAAGAAAAGGGGGATCTTCGCAGTGGTGGGTTCGGGCCAGAGGGCTCTGCGGGTTTGCCTCCACGTACGCCAGGTGCTCGCACAACGGGCCCAGGTGTTTGAGCCCCGTGGAGGCAGAGGGCTGCTTATTGCTGGATGCAAGTGTCCTGCGGGGTAAAGTAACGGCATGGGCACTCCCCGGGCCACACAGGGTACCGGACCCTTAGAGAGTGCCATGGGATATCCCCCGCCCATGCCCCCGGTACCCAAGTCTGTCCTTAGCACACTGTCTGTGCGGGGCTGAAGGTGCTGCTAGGCAGTGTGGCCTGTGGGAAATCGCGCATTCCTCTGAGTGGCAGGGAGGGCTTCTGTTTCCCCGAACAGGTGCGCAGGGACCCTGTAAAACTGCTGTGACCTCTCAAGGTGGGTCACGAGACCCCTCAGGGGTGTGTCACGTGACCACTCAAGGGTGGGTACGTGACCCCTCAGGGGTTGGTCACGTGACCCCTCAGGGGTGGGTCACGAGACCCCTCCGGTGTGGGTCACGTGACCCCTCAAGGGTGGGTCACGAGACCCCTCAGGGGTGGGTCACGTGACCCCTCAAGGGTGGGTCACGAGACCCCTCAGGGGTGGGTCACGTGACCCCTCAGGGGTGGGTCACGTGACCCCTCAGGGGTGGGTCACAAGACCCCTTAGGGGTGGGTCACGTGACCCCTCAGGGTTGGGTCACGAGACCCCTCAGGTGTGGGTCACGTGACCCCTCAAGGATCGGTAAGGAGACACCTCAAGGGTGGGTCCCGTGACCCGAGGGAGGCATGCGTGGGGAGCCTGAGTGCGCACGCGCGGCCCCCGTATAGGCCCAAAACGAGCCAGCCGCGGCTCGGAGAAAAGCCATCTGCTGGGGGCCTCCCCATGTTCTTCCACTCCTCAAGCGTGACCCCTTTACGGATGGAAGAAAAGTGGGATCTTCGCAGTGGTGGGGTCAGGCCTGAGGTGTCTGTTTGTTTGCCTCCATGTAGGCCAGTTGCTGGCACACCGGGTCCAGGTGTCCCGGCCCCATGTGGCTAGAGGGCCGCTTATGGCAGGAATCAGGTCTCCTGCGGGGGTCAAGGGACGGCTTGGACACTCACAGGGCGAGAGAGGACGCCTGGCCATCAGACAGCCCCCTGGAAAATCCCCCGCCCAGGCCCCCGGTCCCCAAGTCTTTCCTGCGCACACTGTCTCTGAGGAGCTGGGAGAGCTGCTGGGAAGTGTGGCCCATGGGAAATCGCGCGGTCCCCTGGGTGGCAGGGAGGGCTCCTGTGTCCACGGACAGGTGCCCAGGGACCCTGTGGAACTGCTGTGACCTCTAAAGGGTGGGTCAGGTGAGCCGAGGGAGGCGTGTGCTTGGGAGCCTGAGTGCGCATGCGCGGCCCACGTATAGGCCCGAAACGAGCCAGCCGCGGCTCGGAGAAAAGCCATCTCCTGGGGCCTCCCCATGTTCCTCCACTCCTCAAGCGTCACCCCTTTAAGGATGGAAGAAAAGGGGGATCTTCGCAGTGGTGGGTTCGGGCCAGAGGGCTCTGCGGGTTTGCCTCCACGTACGCCAGGTGCTCGCACAACGGGCCCAGGTGTTTGAGCCCCGTGGAGGCAGAGGGCTGCTTATTGCTGGATGATAGTGTCCTGCAGGGTTAAGGGACGGCGTGGGCACTCCCCGGGCCACACAGGGTACCGGACCCTTAGAGAGTGCCATGGGAAATCCCCCGCCCAGGCCCCCGGTACCCAAGTCTGTCCTTAGCACACTGTCTGTGCGGGTCTGAAGGTGCTGCTAGGCAGTGTGGCCTGTGGGAAATCGCGCATTCCTCTGAGTGGCAGGGAGGGCTTCTGTTTCCCCGAACAGGTGCGCAGGGACCCTGTAAAACTGCTGTGACCTCTCAAGGTGGGTCACGAGACCCCTCAGGGGTGGGTCACGTGACCACTCAAGGGTGGGTCACGTGACCCCTCAGGGGTTGGTCACGAGACCCCTCAGGGGTGGGTCACGAGACCCCTCAGGTGTGGGTCACGTGACCCCTCAAGGGTGGGTCACGAGACCCCTCAGGGGTGGGTCACGTGACCCCTCAAGGGTGGGTCACGAGACCCCTCAGGGGTGGGTCACATGACCCCTCAGGGGTGGGTCACGTGACCCCTCAGGGGTGGGTCACGAGACCCCTTAGGTGTGGGTCACGTGACCCCTCAGGGTAGGGTCACGAGACCCCTCAGGGGTGGGTCACGTGACCCCTCAAGGGTCGGTCAGGAGACACCTCAAGGGTGGGTCCCGTGACCCGAGGGAGGCTTGCGTGGGGAGCCTGAGTGCGCACGCGCGGCCCCCGTATAGGCCCAAAACGAGCCAGCCGCGGCTCGGAGAAAAGCCATCTGCTGGGGGCCTCCCCATGTTCTTCCACTCCTCAAGCGTGACCCCTTTACGGATGGAAGAAAAGTGAGATCTTCGCAGTGGTGGGGTCAGGCCTGAGGTGTCTGTTTGTTAGCCTCCATGTAGGCCAGTTGCTGGCACACCGGGTCCACGTGTCCCTGCCCCATGTGGCTAGAGGGCCGCTTATGGCAGGAATCAGGTCTCCTGCGGGGGTCAAGGGACGGCTTGGACACTCACAGGGCGAGAGAGGACGCCTGGCCATCAGACAGCCCCCTGGAAAATCCCCCGCCCAGGCCCCCGGTCCCCAAGTCTTTCCTGCGCACACTGTCTCTGAGGAGCTGGGAGAGCTGCTGGGAAGTGTGGCCCATGGGAAATCGCGCGGTCCCCTGGGTGGCAGGGAGGGCTCCTGTGTCCACGGACAGGTGCCCAGGGACCCTGTGGAACTGCTGTGACCTCTAAAGGGTGGGTCAGGTGAGCCGAGGGAGGCGTGTGCTTGGGAGCCTGAGTGCGCACGCGCGGCCCACGTATAGGCCCGAAACGAGCCAGCCGCGGCTCGGAGAAAAGCCATCTCCTGGGGCCTCCCCATGTTCCTCCACTCCTCAAGCGTCACCCCTTTAAGGATGGAAGAAAAGGGGGATCTTCGCAGTGGTGGGTTCGGGCCAGAGGGCTCTGCGGGTTTGCCTCCACGTACGCCAGGTGCTCGCACAACGGGCCCAGGTGTTTGAGCCCCGTGGAGGCAGAGGGCTGCTTATTGCTGGATGATAGTGTCCTGCAGGGTTAAGGGACGGCGTGGGCACTCCCAGGGCAACAGAGGGCACCTGGCCTTTAGAGAGTTCCCTGGAAAATTCCCCGCCCAGGCCCCTGGTCCACAAGTCTATCCTGCGCACAGTGTCTGTGCGAGGCTGGGAGTGCTTCCGGGCAGTGTTCCCCAGCGGAAATCGCGTGGTCCTCTAGGTGGCAGGGAGGGCTCCTATGTCCACGGACAGGTGCCCAGGGACCCTGTGGAACTGCTGTGACCTCTAAAGGGTGGGTCATGTGAGCCGAGGGAGGCGTGTGCTTGGGAGCCTGAGTGCGCATGCGCGGCCCACGTATAGGCCCGAAACGAGCCAGCCGCGGCTCGGAGAAAAGCCATCTCCTGGGGCCTCCCCATGTTCCTCCACTCCTCAAGCGTCACCCCTTTAAGGATGGAAGAAAAGGGGGATCTTCGCAGTGGTGGGTTCGGGCCAGAGGGCTCTGCGGGTTTGCCTCCACGTACGCCAGGTGCTCGCACAACGGGCCCAGGTGTTTGAGCCCCGTGGAGGCAGAGGGCTGCTTATTGCTGGATGCAAGTGTCCTGCGGGGTAAAGTAACGGCATGGGCACTCCCCGGGCCACACAGGGTACCGGACCCTTAGAGAGTGCCATGGGATATCCCCCGCCCATGCCCCCGGTACCCAAGTCTGTCCTTAGCACACTGTCTGTGCGGGGCTGAAGGTGCTGCTAGGCAGTGTGGCCTGTGGGAAATCGCGCATTCCTCTGAGTGGCAGGGAGGGCTTCTGTTTCCCCGAACAGGTGCGCAGGGACCCTGTAAAACTGCTGTGACCTCTCAAGGTGGGTCACGAGACCCCTCAGGGGTGGGTCACGTGACCACTCAAGGGTGGGTCACGTGACCCCTCAGGGGTTGGTCACGTGACCCCTCAGGGGTGGGTCACGAGACCCCTCCGGTGTGGGTCACGTGACCCCTCAAGGGTGGGTCACGAGACCCCTCAGGGGTGGGTCACAAGACCCCTTAAGGGTGGGTCACGTGACCCCTCAGGGTTGGGTCACGAGACCCCTCAGGTGTGGGTCACGTGACCCCTCAAGGATCGGTCAGGAGACACCTCAAGGGTGGGTCCCGTGACCCGAGGGAGGCATGCGTGGGGAGCCTGAGTGCGCACGCGCGGCCCCCGTATAGGCCCAAAACGAGCCAGCCGCGGCTCGGAGAAAAGCCATCTGCTGGGGGCCTCCCCATGTTCTTCCACTCCTCAAGCGTGACCCCTTTACGGATGGAAGAAAAGTGGGATCTTCGCAGTGGTGGGGTCAGGCCTGAGGTGTCTGTTTGTTTGCCTCCATGTAGGCCAGTTGCTGGCACACCGGGTCCAGGTGTCCCGGCCCCATGTGGCTAGAGGGCCGCTTATGGCAGGAATCAGGTCTCCTGCGGGGGTCAAGGGACGGCTTGGACACTCACAGGGCGAGAGAGGACGCCTGGCCATCAGACAGCCCCCTGGAAAATCCCCCGCCCAGGCCCCCGGTCCCCAAGTCTTTCCTGCGCACACTGTCTCTGAGGAGCTGGGAGAGCTGCTGGGAAGTGTGGCCCATGGGAAATCGCTCGGTCCCCTGGGTGGCAGGGAGGGCTCCTGTGTCCACGGACAGGTGCCCAGGGACCCTGTGGAACTGCTGTGACCTCTAAAGGGTGGGTCAGGTGAGCCGAGGGAGGCGTGTGCTTGGGAGCCTGAGTGCGCACGCGCGGCCCACGTATAGGCCCGAAACGAGCCAGCCGCGGCTCGGAGAAAAGCCATCTCCTGGGGCCTCCCCATGTTCCTCCACTCCTCAAGCGTCACCCCTTTAAGGATGGAAGAAAAGGGGGATCTTCGCAGTGGTGGGTTCGGGCCAGAGGGCTCTGCGGGTTTGCCTCCACGTACGCCAGGTGCTCGCACAACGGGCCCAGGTGTTTGAGCCCCGTGGAGGCAGAGGGCTGCTTATTGCTGGATGCAAGTGTCCTGCGGGGTAAAGTAACGGCATGGGCACTCCCCGGGCCACACAGGGTACCGGACCCTTAGAGAGTGCCATGGGAAATCCCCCGCCCATGCCCCCGGTACCCAAGTCTGTCCTTAGCACACTGTCTGTGCGGGGCTGAAGGTGCTGCTAGGCAGTGTGGCCTGTGGGAAATCGCACATTCCTCTGAGTGGCAGGGAGGGCTTCTGTTTCCCCGAACAGGTGCGCAGGGACCCTGTAAAACTGCTGTGACCTCTCAATGTGGGTCACGAGACCCCTCAGGGGTGCGTCACGTGACCACTCAAGGGTGGGTCACGTGACCCCTCAGGGGTTGGTCACGAGACCCCTCAGGGGTGGGTCACGAGACCCCTCAGGTGTGGGTCACGTGACCCCTCAAGGGTGGGTCACGAGACCCCTCAGGGGTGGGTCACGTGACCCCTCAGGGGTGGGTCACGTGACCCCTCAGGGGTGGGTCACGTGACCCCTCAGGGTAGGGTCACGAGACCCCTCAGGGGTGGGTCACGTGACCCCTCAAGGGTCGGTCAGGAGACACCTCAAGGGTGGGTCCCGTGACCCGAGGGAAGCTTGCGTGGGGAGCCTGAGTGCGCACGCGCGGCCCCCGTATAGGCCCAAAACGAGCCAGCCGCGGCTCGGAGAAAAGCCATCTGCTGGGGGCCTCCCCATGTTCTTCCACTCCTCAAGCGTGACCCCTTTACGGATGGAAGAAAAGTAAGATCTTCGCAGTGGTGGGGTCAGGCCTGAGGTGTCTGTTTGTTTGCCTCCATGTAGGCCAGTTGCTGGCACACCGGGTCCAGGTGTCCCGGCCCCATGTGGCTAGAGGGCCGCTTATGGCAGGAATCAGGTCTCCTGCGGGGGTCAAGGGACGGCTTGGACACTCACAGGGCGAGAGAGGACGCCTGGCCATCAGACAGCCCCCTGGAAAATCCCCCGCCCAGGCCCCCGGTCCCCAAGTCTTTCCTGCGCACACTGTCTCTGAGGAGCTGGGAGAGCTGCTGGGAAGTGTGGCCCATGGGAAATCGCGCGGTCCCCTGGGTGGCAGGGAGGGCTCCTGTGTCCACGGACAGGTGCCCAGGGACCCTGTGGAACTGCTGTGACCTCTAAAGGGTGGGTCAGGTGAGCCGAGGGAGGCGTGTGCTTGGGAGCCTGAGTGCGCATGCGCGGCCCACGTATAGGCCCGAAACGAGCCAGCCGCGGCTCGGAGAAAAGCCATCTCCTGGGGCCTCCCCATGTTCCTCCACTCCTCAAGCGTCACCCCTTTAAGGATGGAAGAAAAGGGGGATCTTCGCAGTGGTGGGTTCGGGCCAGAGGGCTCTGCGGGTTTGCCTCCACGTACGCCAGGTGCTCGCACAACGGGCCCAGGTGTTTGAGCCCCGTGGAGGCAGAGGGCTGCTTATTGCTGGATGCAAGTGTCCTGCGGGGTAAAGTAACGGCATGGGCACTCCCCGGGCCACACAGGGTACCGGACCCTTAGAGAGTGCCATGGGAAATCCCCCGCCCAGGCCCCCGGTACCCAAGTCTGTCCTTAGCACACTGTCTGTGCGGGTCTGAAGGTGCTGCTAGGCAGTGTGGCCTGTGGGAAATCGCGCATTCCTCTGAGTGGCAGGGAGGGCTTCTGTTTCCCCGAACAGGTGCGCAGGGACCCTGTAAAACTGCTGTGACCTCTCAAGGTGGGTCACGAGACCCCTCAGGGGTGGGTCACGTGACCACTCAAGGGTGGGTCACGTGACCCCTCAAGGGTTGGTCACGAGACCCCTCAGGGGTGGGTCACGAGACCCCTCAGGTGTGGGTCACGTGACCCCTCAAGGGTGGGTCACGAGACCCCTCAGGGGTGGGTCACATGACCCCTCAGGGGTGGGTCACGTGACCCCTCAGGGGTGGGTCACGAGACCCCTTAGGTGTGGGTCACGTGACCCCTCAGGGTAGGGTCACGAGACCCCTCAGGGGTGGGTCACGTGACCCCTCAAGGGTCGGTCAGGAGACACCTCAAGGGTGGGTCCCGTGACCCGAGGGAAGCTTGCGTGGGGAGCCTGAGTGCGCACGCGCGGCCCCCGTATTGGCCCAAAACGAGCCAGCCGCGGCTCGGAGAAAAGCCATCTGCTGGGGGCCTCCCCATGTTCTTCCACTCCTCAAGCGTGACCCCTTTACGGATGGAAGAAAAGTGAGATCTTCGCAGTGGTGGGGTCAGGCCTGAGGTGTCTGTTTGTTAGCCTCCATGTAGGCCAGTTGCTGGCACACCGGGTCCACGTGTCCCTGCCCCATGTGGCTAGAGGGCCGCTTATGGCAGGAATCAGGTCTCCTGCGGGGGTCAAGGGACGGCTTGGACACTCACAGGGCGAGAGAGGACGCCTGGCCATCAGACAGCCCCCTGGAAAATCCCCCGCCCAGGCCCCCGGTCCCCAAGTCTTTCCTGCGCACACTGTCTCTGAGGAGCTGGGAGAGCTGCTGGGAAGTGTGGCCCATGGGAAATCGCGCGGTCCCCTGGGTGGCAGGGAGGGCTCCTGTGTCCACGGACAGGTGCCCAGGGACCCTGTGGAACTGCTGTGACCTCTAAAGGGTGGGTCAGGTGAGCCGAGGGAGGCGTGTGCTTGGGAGCCTGAGTGCGCATGCGCGGCCCACGTATAGGCCCGAAACGAGCCAGCCGCGGCTCGGAGAAAAGCCATCTCCTGGGGGTCCCCATGTTCCTCCACTCCTCAAGCGTCACCCCTTTAAGGATGGAAGAAAAGGGGGATCTTCGCAGTGGTGGGTTCGGGCCAGAGGGCTCTGCGGGTTTGCCTCCATGTACGCCAGGTGCTCGCACAACGGGCCCAGGTGTTTGAGCCCCGTGGAGGCAGAGGGCTGCTTATTGCTGGATGCAAGTGTCCTGCGGGGTAAAGTAACGGCATGGGCACTCCCCGGGCCACACAGGGTACCGGACCCTTAGAGAGTGCCATGGGATATCCCCCGCCCATGCCCCCGGTACCCAAGTCTGTCCTTAGCACACTGTCTGTGCGGGGCTGAAGGTGCTGCTAGGCAGTGTGGCCTGTGGGAAATCGCGCATTCCTCTGAGTGGCAGGGAGGGCTTCTGTTTCCCCGAACAGGTGCGCAGGGACCCTGTAAAACTGCTGTGACCTCTCAAGGTGGGTCACGAGACCCCTCAGGGGTGGGTCACGTGACCACTCAAGGGTGGGTCACGTGACCCCTCAGGGGTGGGTCACGAGACCCCTCCGGTGTCGGTCACGTGACCCCTCAAGGGTGGGTCACGAGACCCCTCAGGGGTGGGTCACGTGACCCCTCAAGGGTGGGTCACGAGACCCCTCAGGGGTGGGTCACGTGACCCCTCAGGGGTGGGTCACGTGACCCCTCAGGGGTGGGTCACAAGACCCCTTAGGGGTGGGTCACGTGACCCCTCAGGGTTGGGTCACGAGACCCCTCAGGTGTGGGTCACGTGACCCCTCAAGGATCGGTCAGGAGACACCTCAAGGGTGGGTCCCGTGACCCGAGGGAGGCATGCGTGGGGAGCCTGAGTGCGCACGCGCGGCCCCCGTATAGGCCCAAAACGAGCCAGCCGCGGCTCGGAGAAAAGCCATCTGCTGGGGGCCTCCCCATGTTCTTCCACTCCTCAAGCGTGACCCCTTTACGGATGGAAGAAAAGTGGGATCTTCGCAGTGGTGGGGTCAGGCCTGAGGTGTCTGTTTGTTTGCCTCCATGTAGGCCAGTTGCTGGCACACCGGGTCCAGGTGTCCCGGCCCCATGTGGCTAGAGGGCCGCTTATGGCAGGAATCAGGTCTCCTGCGGGGGTCAAGGGACGGCTTGGACACTCACAGGGCGAGAGAGGACGCCTGGCCATCAGACAGCCCCCTGGAAAATCCCCCGCCCAGGCCCCCGGTCCCCAAGTCTTTCCTGCGCACACTGTCTCTGAGGAGCTGGGAGAGCTGCTGGGAAGTGTGGCCCATGGGAAATCGCGCGGTCCCCCTGGGTGGCAGGGAGGGCTCCTGTGTCCACGGACAGGTGCCCAGGGACCCTGTGGAACTGCTGTGACCTCTAAAGGGTGGGTCAGGTGAGCCGAGGGAGGCGTGTGCTTGGGAGCCTGAGTGCGCATGCCCGGCCCACTTATAGGCCCAAAACGAGCCAGCCGCGGCTCGGAGAAAAGCCATCTCCTGGGGGCCTCCCCATGTTCTTCCACTCCTCAGGCGTGACCCCTTTACGGATGGAAGAAAAGGGGGATCTTCGCAGTGGTGGGTTCGGGCCAGAGGGCTCTGCGGGTTTGCCTCCACGTACGCCAGGTGCTCGCACAACGGGCCCAGGTGTTTGAGCCCCGTGGAGGCAGAGGGCTGCTTATTGCTGGATGATAGTGTCCTGCAGGGTTAAGGGACGGCGGGGGCACTCCCAGGGCGACAGAGGGCACCTGGCCTTTAGAGAGTTCCCTGGAAAATTCCCCGCCCAGGCCCCTGGTCCACAAGTCTATCCTGCGCACAGTGTCTGTGCGAGGCTGGGAGTGCTTCCGGGCAGTGTTCCCCAGCGGAAATTGCGTGGTCCTCTAGGTGGCAGGGAGGGCTCCTGTGTCCACGGACAGGTGCCCAGGGACCCTGTGGAACTGCTGTGACCTCTAAAGGGTGGGTCAGGTGAGCCGAGGGAGGCGTGTGCTTGGGAGCCTGAGTGCGCATGCGCGGCCCACCTATAGACCCGAAACGAGCCAGACGCGGCTCGGAGAAAAGACATCTCCTGGGGGCATCCCCATGTTCTTCCACTCCTCAAGCGTGACCCCTTTAGGGATGGAGGAAAAGGGGGATCTTCACAGTGGCGGGTTCGGGCCAGAGGGCTCTGCGGGTTTGCCTCCACGTACGCCAGGTGCCCGCACACCGGGCCCAGGTGTTTGAGCCCCGTGGAGGCAGAGGGCTGCTTATTGCTGGATGCAAGTGTCCTGCGGGGTAAAGTAACGGCATGGGCACTCCCCGGGCCACACAGGGCACCGGACCCTTAGAGAGTGCCATGGGAAATCCCCCGCCCACGCCCCCGGTACCCAAGTCTGTCCTTAGCACACTGTCTGTGCGGGGCTGAAGGTGCTGCAAGGCAGTGTGGCCTGTGGGAAATCGCGCGGTCCTCTGAGTGGCAGGGAGGGCTTCTGTTTCCCCGAACAGGTGCGCAGGGACCCTGTAAAACTGCTGTGACCTCTCAAGTTGGGTCATGTGACCACTCAGGGGTGGGTCACAGGGCCCCACAAGGGTGGGTCACGTGACCCCAAAAGGGTGGGTCACGAGACCCCTCAAGGGTGGGTCACGTGACCCCGCAGGGGTTGGTCACGTGACCCCTCAGGGGTGGGTCACGTGACCCCTCAGGGGTGGGTCACGAGACCCCTCAGGGGTGGGTCACGTGACCCCTCAAGGGTAGGTCAGGAGACACCTCAAGGGTGGGTCCCGTGACCCGAGGGAGGCTTGCGTGGGGAGCCTGAGTGCGCACGCGCGGCCCACGTATAGGCCCAAAACGAGCCCGCCGCGGCTCGGAGAAAAGCCATCTCTGGGGGCCTCCCCATGTTCTTCCACTCCTCAAGCGTGACCCCTTTACGGATGGAAGAACAGGGGGATCGTCGCAGTGGTGGGGTCGGGCCAGAGGGCTCTGCGGGTTTGGCTCCACGTACGCCAGGTGCCTGCACACTGGGCCCAGGTGTTTGAGCCCCGTGGAGGCAGAGGGCTGCTTATTGCTGGATGCAAGTGTCCTGCGGGGTAAAGTAACGGCATGGGCACTCCCCGGGCCACACAGGGCACCGGACCCTTAGAGAGTGCCATGGGAAATCCCCCGCCCATGCCTCCGGTACCCAAGTCTGTCCTTAGCACACTGTCTGTGCGGGGCTGAAGGTGCTGCAAGGCAGTGTGGCCTGTGGGAAATCGCGCGGTCCTCTGAGTGGCAGGGAGGGCTTCTGTTTCCCCGAACAGGTGCGCAGGGACCCTGTAAAACTGCTGTGACCTCTCAAGGTGGGTCATGTGACCCCTCAAGGGTGGGGCACGTGACCTCCCAAGGGTGGGTCACGAGACCCCTCAGGGGTGGGTCACGGGGCCCCACAGGGGTGGGTCACCTGACCCCTCAAGGGTGGGTCACGGGACTCCACAAGGGTGGGGTCTCCTGACCCCTCAGGGGTGGGTCAGGAGACCCCTCAGGGGTGGGTCACGTGACCCCTCAAGGGTAGGTCAGGAGACACCTCAAGCGTGGGTCCCGTGACCCGAGGGAGGCTTGCGTGGGGAGCCTGAGTGCGCACGCGCGGCCCCCGTATAGGCCTAAAACGAGCCAGCCGCGGCTCGGAGAAAAGCCATATCAGGGGGCCTCCCCATGTTCTTCCACTCCTCAAGCGTGACCCCTTTACGGATGGAAGAAAAGGGGGATCTTCGCAGTGGTGGGGTCAGGCCTGAGGTGTCTGTTTTTTTGCCTCCATGAAGGCCAGTTCCTGGCACACCGGGCCCAGGTGTCCCGGCCCCATGTGGCTAGAGGGCCGCTTATGGCAGGAATCAGGTCTCCTGCGGGGGTCAAGGGACGGCTTGGACACTCACCGGGCGAGAGAGGACGCCTGGCCATCAGACAGCCCCCTGGAAAATCCCCGGCCCAGGCCCCCGGTCCCCAAGTCTTTCCTGCGCACACTGTCTCTGAGGAGCTGGGAGAGCTGCTGGGAAGTGTGGCCCATGGGAAATCGCGCGGTCCCCTGGGTGGCAGGGAGGGCACCTGTGTCCACGGACAGGTGCCCAGGGACCCTGTGGAACTGCTGTGACCTCTAAAGGGTGGGTCAGGTGAGCCGAGGGAGGCGTGTGCTTGGGAGCCTGAGTGCGCATGCGCGGCCCACGTATAGGCCCGAAACGAGCCAGCCGCGGCTCGGAGAAAAGCCATCTCCTGGGGCCTCCCCATGTTCCTCCACTCCTCAAGCGTCACCCCTTTAAGGATGGAAGAAAAGGGGGATCTTCGCAGTGGTGGGTTCGGGCCAGAGGGCTCTGCGGGTTTGCCTCCACGTACGCCAGGTGCTCGCACAACGGGCCCAGGTGTTTGAGCCCCGTGGAGGCAGAGGGCTGCTTATTGCTGGATGATAGTGTCCTGCAGGGTTAAGGGACGGCGTGGGCACTCCCAGGGCGACAGAGGGCACCTGGCCTTTAGAGAGTTCCCTGGAAAATTCCCCGCCCAGGCCCCTGGTCCACAAGTCTATCCTGCGCACAGTGTCTGTGCGAGGCTGGGGGTGCTTCGGGCAGTGTTCCCCAGCGGAAATCGCGTGGTCCTCTAGGTGGCAGGGAGGGCTCCTGTGTCCACGGACAGGTGCCCAGGGACCCTGTGGAACTGCTGTGACCTCTAAAGGGTGGGTCAGGTGAGCCGAGGGAGGCGAGTGCTTGGGAGCCTGAGTGCGCATGCGCGGCCCACGTATAGGCCCCAAACGAGCCAGCCATGTCTCGGAGAAAAGCCATCTCCTGGGGGCCTCCCCATGTTCTTCCACTCCTCAAGCGTGACCCCTTTACGGATGGAAGAAAAGGGGGATCTTCGCAGTGGTGGGGTCGGGCCTGAGGTGTCTGTTTGTTTGCCTCCATGTAGGCCAGTTGCTTGCACACCGGGCCCAGGTGTCCCGGCCCCATGTGGCTAGAGGGCCGCTTATGGCAGGAATCAGGTCTCCTGCAGGGGTCAAGGGACGGCTTGGACACTCACCGGGCGAGAGAGGACGCCTGGCCATCAGACACCCCCTGGAAAATCCCCCGCCCAGGCCCCCGGTCCCCAAGTCTTTCCTGCGCACACTGTCTCTGAGGAGCTGGGAGAGCTGCTGGGAAGTGTGGCCCATGGGAAATCGCGCGGTTCCCCTGGGTGGCAGGGAGGGCTCCTGTGTCCACGGACAGGTGCCCAGGGACCCTGTGGAACTGCTGTGACCTCTAAAGGGTGGGTCAGGTGAGCCGAGGGAGGCGTGTGCTTGGGAGCCTGAGTGCGCATGCGCGGCCCACGTATAGGCCCGAAACGAGCCAGCCGCGGCTCGGAGAAAAGCCATCTCCTGGGGCCTCCCCATGTTCCTACACTCCTCAAGCGTCACCCCTTTAAGGATGGAAGAAAAGGGGGATCTTCGCAGTGGTGGGTTCGGGCCAGAGGGCTCTGCGGGTTTGCCTCCACGTACGCCAGGTGCTCGCACTACGGGCCCAGGTGTTTGAGCCCCGTGGAGGCAGAGGGCTGCTTATTGCTGGATGATAGTGTTCTGCAGGGTTAAGGGACGGCGGGGGCACTCCCAGGGCGACAGAGGGCACCTGGCCTTTAGAGAGTTCCCTGGAAAATTCCCCGCCCAGGCCCCTGGTCCACAAGTCTATCCTGCGCACAGTGTCTGTGCGAGGCTGGGAGTGCTTCCGGGCAGTGTTCCCCAGCGGAAATTGCGTGGTCCTCTAGGTGGCAGGGAGGGCTCCTGTGTCCACGGACAGGTGCCCAGGGACCCTGTGGAACTGCTGTGACCTCTAAAGGGTGGGTCAGGTGAGCCGAGGGAGGCGTGTGCTTGGGAGCCTGAGTGCGCATGCGCGGCCCACCTATAGACCCGAAACGAGCCAGACGCGGCTCGGAGAAAAGACATCTCCTGGGGGCATCCCCATGTTCTTCCACTCCTCAAGCGTGACCCCTTTAGGGATGGAGGAAAAGGGGGATCTTCACAGTGGCGGGTTCGGGCCAGAGGGCTCTGCGGGTTTGCCTCCACGTACGCCAGGTGCCCGCACACCGGGCCCAGGTGTTTGAGCCCCGTGGAGGCAGAGGGCTGCTTATTGCTGGATGCAAGTGTCCTGCGGGGTAAAGTAACGGCATGGGCACTCCCCGGGCCACACAGGGCACCGGACCCTTAGAGAGTGCCATGGGAAATCCCCCGCCCACGCCCCCGGTACCCAAGTCTGTCCTTAGCACACTGTCTGTGCGGGGCTGAAGGTGCTGCAAGGCAGTGTGGCCTGTGGGAAATCGCGCGGTCCTCTGAGTGGCAGGGAGGGCTTCTGTTTCCCCGAACAGGTGCGCAGGGACCCTGTAAAACTGCTGTGACCTCTCAAGTTGGGTCATGTGACCACTCAGGGGTGGGTCACAGGGCCCCACAAGGGTGGGTCACGTGACCCCAAAAGGGTGGGTCACGAGACCCCTCAAGGGTGGGTCACGTGACCCCGCAGGGGTTGGTCACGTGACCCCTCAGGGGTGGGTCACGTGACCCCTCAGGGGTGGGTCACGAGACCCCTCAGGGGTGGGTCACGTGACCCCTCAAGGGTAGGTCAGGAGACACCTCAAGGGTGGGTCCCGTGACCCGAGGGAGGCTTGCGTGGGGAGCCTGAGTGCGCACGCGCGGCCCACGTATAGGCCCAAAACGAGCCCGCCGCGGCTCGGAGAAAAGCCATCTCTGGGGGCCTCCCCATGTTCTTCCACTCCTCAAGCGTGACCCCTTTACGGATGGAAGAACAGGGGGATCGTCGCAGTGGTGGGGTCGGGCCAGAGGGCTCTGCGGGTTTGGCTCCACGTACGCCAGGTGCCTGCACACTGGGCCCAGGTGTTTGAGCCCCGTGGAGGCAGAGGGCTGCTTATTGCTGGATGCAAGTGTCCTGCGGGGTAAAGTAACGGCATGGGCACTCCCCGGGCCACACAGGGCACCGGACCCTTAGAGAGTGCCATGGGAAATCCCCCGCCCATGCCTCCGGTACCCAAGTCTGTCCTTAGCACACTGTCTGTGCGGGGCTGAAGGTGCTGCAAGGCAGTGTGGCCTGTGGGAAATCGCGCGGTCCTCTGAGTGGCAGGGAGGGCTTCTGTTTCCCCGAACAGGTGCGCAGGGACCCTGTAAAACTGCTGTGACCTCTCAAGGTGGGTCATGTGACCCCTCAAGGGTGGGGCACGTGACCTCCCAAGGGTGGGTCACGAGACCCCTCAGGGGTGGGTCACGGGGCCCCACAGGGGTGGGTCACCTGACCCCTCAAGGGTGGGTCACGGGACTCCACAAGGGTGGGGTCTCCTGACCCCTCAGGGGTGGGTCAGGAGACCCCTCAGGGGTGGGTCACGTGACCCCTCAAGGGTAGGTCAGGAGACACCTCAAGCGTGGGTCCCGTGACCCGAGGGAGGCTTGCGTGGGGAGCCTGAGTGCGCACGCGCGGCCCCCGTATAGGCCCAAAACGAGCCAGCCGCGGCTCGGAGAAAAGCCATATCAGGGGGCCTCCCCATGTTCTTCCACTCCTCAAGCGTGACCCCTTTACGGATGGAAGAAAAGGGGGATCTTCGCAGTGGTGGGGTCAGGCCTGAGGTGTCTGTTTTTTTGCCTCCATGAAGGCCAGTTCCTGGCACACCGGGCCCAGGTGTCCCGGCCCCATGTGGCTAGAGGGCCGCTTATGGCAGGAATCAGGTCTCCTGCGGGGGTCAAGGGACGGCTTGGACACTCACCGGGCGAGAGAGGACGCCTGGCCATCAGACAGCCCCCTGGAAAATCCCCCGCCCAGGCCCCCGGTCCCCAAGTCTTTCCTGCGCACACTGTCTCTGAGGAGCTGGGAGAGCTGCTGGGAAGTGTGGCCCATGGGAAATCGCGCGGTCCCCTGGGTGGCAGGGAGGGCACCTGTGTCCACGGACAGGTGCCCAGGGACCCTGTGGAACTGCTGTGACCTCTAAAGGGTGGGTCAGGTGAGCCGAGGGAGGCGTGTGCTTGGGAGCCTGAGTGCGCATGCGCGGCCCACGTATAGGCCCGAAACGAGCCAGCCGCGGCTCGGAGAAAAGCCATCTCCTGGGGCCTCCCCATGTTCCTCCACTCCTCAAGCGTCACCCCTTTAAGGATGGAAGAAAAGGGGGATCTTCGCAGTGGTGGGTTCGGGCCAGAGGGCTCTGCGGGTTTGCCTCCACGTACGCCAGGTGCTCGCACAACGGGCCCAGGTGTTTGAGCCCCGTGGAGGCAGAGGGCTGCTTATTGCTGGATGATAGTGTCCTGCAGGGTTAAGGGACGGCGTGGGCACTCCCAGGGCGACAGAGGGCACCTGGCCTTTAGAGAGTTCCCTGGAAAATTCCCCGCCCAGGCCCCTGGTCCACAAGTCTATCCTGCGCACAGTGTCTGTGCGAGGCTGGGGGTGCTTCGGGCAGTGTTCCCCAGCGGAAATCGCGTGGTCCTCTAGGTGGCAGGGAGGGCTCCTGTGTCCACGGACAGGTGCCCAGGGACCCTGTGGAACTGCTGTGACCTCTAAAGGGTGGGTCAGGTGAGCCGAGGGAGGCGAGTGCTTGGGAGCCTGAGTGCGCATGCGCGGCCCACTTATAGGCCCCAAACGAGCCAGCCGCGTCTCGGAGAAAAGCCATCTCCTGGGGGCCTCCCCATGTTCTTCCACTCCTCAAGCGTGACCCCTTTACGGATGGAAGAAAAGGGGGATCTTCGCAGTGGTGGGGTCGGGCCTGAGGTGTCTGTTTGTTTGCCTCCATGTAGGCCAGTTGCTTGCACACCGGGCCCAGGTGTCCCGGCCCCATGTGGCTAGAGGGCCGCTTATGGCAGGAATCAGGTCTCCTGCAGGGGTCAAGGGACGGCTTGGACACTCACCGGGCGAGAGAGGACGCCTGGCCATCAGACAGCCCCCTGGAAAATCCCCCGCCCAGGCCCCCGGTCCCCAAGTCTTTCCTGCGCACACTGTCTCTGAGGAGCTGGGAGAGCTGCTGGGAAGTGTGGCCCATGGGAAATCGCGCGGTCCCCTGGGTGGCAGGGAGGGCTCCTGTGTCCACGGACAGGTGCCCAGGGACCCTGTGGAACTGCTGTGACCTCTAAAGGGTGGGTCAGGTGAGCCGAGGGAGGCGTGTGCTTGGGAGCCTGAGTGCGCATGCGCGGCCCACGTATAGGCCCGAAACGAGCCAGCCGCGGCTCGGAGAAAAGCCATCTCCTGGGGCCTCCCCATGTTCCTACACTCCTCAAGCGTCACCCCTTTAAGGATGGAAGAAAAGGGGGATCTTCGCAGTGGTGGGTTCGGGCCAGAGGGCTCTGCGGGTTTGCCTCCACGTACGCCAGGTGCTCGCACTACGGGCCCAGGTGTTTGAGCCCCGTGGAGGCAGAGGGCTGCTTATTGCTGGATGATAGTGTCCTGCAGGGTTAAGGGACGGCGGGGGCACTCCCAGGGCGACAGAGGGCACCTGGCCTTTAGAGAGTTCCCTGGAAAATTCCCCGCCCAGGCCCCTGGTCCACAAGTCTATCCTGCGCACAGTGTCTGTGCGAGGCTGGGAGTGCTTCCGGGCAGTGTTCCCCAGCGGAAATTGCGTGGTCCTCTAGGTGGCAGGGAGGGCTCCTGTGTCCACGGACAGGTGCCCAGGGACCCTGTGGAACTGCTGTGACCTCTAAAGGGTGGGTCAGGTGAGCCGAGGGAGGCGTGTGCTTGGGAGCCTGAGTGCGCATGCGCGGCCCACCTATAGACCCGAAACGAGCCAGACGCGGCTCGGAGAAAAGACATCTCCTGGGGGCATCCCCATGTTCTTCCACTCCTCAAGCGTGACCCCTTTAGGGATGGAGGAAAAGGGGGATCTTCACAGTGGCGGGTTCGGGCCAGAGGGCTCTGCGGGTTTGCCTCCACGTACGCCAGGTGCCCGCACACCGGGCCCAGGTGTTTGAGCCCCGTGGAGGCAGAGGGCTGCTTATTGCTGGATGCAAGTGTCCTGCGGGGTAAAGTAACGGCATGGGCACTCCCCGGGCCACACAGGGCACCGGACCCTTAGAGAGTGCCATGGGAAATCCCCCGCCCACGCCCCCGGTACCCAAGTCTGTCCTTAGCACACTGTCTGTGCGGGGCTGAAGGTGCTGCAAGGCAGTGTGGCCTGTGGGAAATCGCGCGGTCCTCTGAGTGGCAGGGAGGGCTTCTGTTTCCCCGAACAGGTGCGCAGGGACCCTGTAAAACTGCTGTGACCTCTCAAGTTGGGTCATGTGACCACTCAGGGGTGGGTCACAGGGCCCCACAAGGGTGGGTCACGTGACCCCAAAAGGGTGGGTCACGAGACCCCTCAAGGGTGGGTCACGTGACCCCGCAGGGGTTGGTCACGTGACCCCTCAGGGGTGGGTCACGTGACCCCTCAGGGGTGGGTCACGAGACCCCTCAGGGGTGGGTCACGTGACCCCTCAAGGGTAGGTCAGGAGACACCTCAAGGGTGGGTCCCGTGACCCGAGGGAGGCTTGCGTGGGGAGCCTGAGTGCGCACGCGCGGCCCACGTATAGGCCCAAAACGAGCCCGCCGCGGCTCGGAGAAAAGCCATCTCTGGGGGCCTCCCCATGTTCTTCCACTCCTCAAGCGTGACCCCTTTACGGATGGAAGAACAGGGGGATCGTCGCAGTGGTGGGGTCGGGCCAGAGGGCTCTGCGGGTTTGGCTCCACGTACGCCAGGTGCCTGCACACTGGGCCCAGGTGTTTGAGCCCCGTGGAGGCAGAGGGCTGCTTATTGCTGGATGCAAGTGTCCTGCGGGGTAAAGTAACGGCATGGGCACTCCCCGGGCCACACAGGGCACCGGACCCTTAGAGAGTGCCATGGGAAATCCCCCGCCCATGCCTCCGGTACCCAAGTCTGTCCTTAGCACACTGTCTGTGCGGGGCTGAAGGTGCTGCAAGGCAGTGTGGCCTGTGGGAAATCGCGCGGTCCTCTGAGTGGCAGGGAGGGCTTCTGTTTCCCCGAACAGGTGCGCAGGGACCCTGTAAAACTGCTGTGACCTCTCAAGGTGGGTCATGTGACCCCTCAAGGGTGGGGCACGTGACCTCCCAAGGGTGGGTCACGAGACCCCTCAGGGGTGGGTCACGGGGCCCCACAGGGGTGGGTCACCTGACCCCTCAAGGGTGGGTCACGGGACTCCACAAGGGTGGGGTCTCCTGACCCCTCAGGGGTGGGTCAGGAGACCCCTCAGGGGTGGGTCACGTGACCCCTCAAGGGTAGGTCAGGAGACACCTCAAGCGTGGGTCCCGTGACCCGAGGGAGGCTTGCGTGGGGAGCCTGAGTGCGCACGCGCGGCCCCCGTATAGGCCCAAAACGAGCCAGCCGCGGCTCGGAGAAAAGCCATATCAGGGGGCCTCCCCATGTTCTTCCACTCCTCAAGCGTGACCCCTTTACGGATGGAAGAAAAGGGGGATCTTCGCAGTGGTGGGGTCAGGCCTGAGGTGTCTGTTTTTTTGCCTCCATGAAGGCCAGTTCCTGGCACACCGGGCCCAGGTGTCCCGGCCCCATGTGGCTAGAGGGCCGCTTATGGCAGGAATCAGGTCTCCTGCGGGGGTCAAGGGACGGCTTGGACACTCACCGGGCGAGAGAGGACGCCTGGCCATCAGACAGCCCCCTGGAAAATCCCCCGCCCAGGCCCCCGGTCCCCAAGTCTTTCCTGCGCACACTGTCTCTGAGGAGCTGGGAGAGCTGCTGGGAAGTGTGGCCCATGGGAAATCGCGCGGTCCCCTGGGTGGCAGGGAGGGCACCTGTGTCCACGGACAGGTGCCCAGGGACCCTGTGGAACTGCTGTGACCTCTAAAGGGTGGGTCAGGTGAGCCGAGGGAGGCGTGTGCTTGGGAGCCTGAGTGCGCATGCGCGGCCCACGTATAGGCCCGAAACGAGCCAGCCGCGGCTCGGAGAAAAGCCATCTCCTGGGGCCTCCCCATGTTCCTCCACTCCTCAAGCGTCACCCCTTTAAGGATGGAAGAAAAGGGGGATCTTCGCAGTGGTGGGTTCGGGCCAGAGGGCTCTGCGGGTTTGCCTCCACGTACGCCAGGTGCTCGCACAACGGGCCCAGGTGTTTGAGCCCCGTGGAGGCAGAGGGCTGCTTATTGCTGGATGATAGTGTCCTGCAGGGTTAAGGGACGGCGTGGGCACTCCCAGGGCGACAGAGGGCACCTGGCCTTTAGAGAGTTCCCTGGAAAATTCCCCGCCCAGGCCCCTGGTCCACAAGTCTATCCTGCGCACAGTGTCTGTGCGAGGCTGGGGGTGCTTCGGGCAGTGTTCCCCAGCGGAAATCGCGTGGTCCTCTAGGTGGCAGGGAGGGCTCCTGTGTCCACGGACAGGTGCCCAGGGACCCTGTGGAACTGCTGTGACCTCTAAAGGGTGGGTCAGGTGAGCCGAGGGAGGCGAGTGCTTGGGAGCCTGAGTGCGCATGCGCGGCCCACTTATAGGCCCCAAACGAGCCAGCCGCGTCTCGGAGAAAAGCCATCTCCTGGGGGCCTCCCCATGTTCTTCCACTCCTCAAGCGTGACCCCTTTACGGATGGAAGAAAAGGGGGATCTTCGCAGTGGTGGGGTCGGGCCTGAGGTGTCTGTTTGTTTGCCTCCATGTAGGCCAGTTGCTTGCACACCGGGCCCAGGTGTCCCGGCCCCATGTGGCTAGAGGGCCGCTTATGGCAGGAATCAGGTCTCCTGCAGGGGTCAAGGGACGGCTTGGACACTCACCGGGCGAGAGAGGACGCCTGGCCATCAGACAGCCCCCTGGAAAATCCCCCGCCCAGGCCCCCGGTCCCCAAGTCTTTCCTGCGCACACTGTCTCTGAGGAGCTGGGAGAGCTGCTGGGAAGTGTGGCCCATGGGAAATCGCGCGGTCCCCTGGGTGGCAGGGAGGGCTCCTGTGTCCACGGACAGGTGCCCAGGGACCCTGTGGAACTGCTGTGACCTCTAAAGGGTGGGTCAGGTGAGCCGAGGGAGGCGTGTGCTTGGGAGCCTGAGTGCGCATGCGCGGCCCACGTATAGGCCCGAAACGAGCCAGCCGCGGCTCGGAGAAAAGCCATCTCCTGGGGCCTCCCCATGTTCCTACACTCCTCAAGCGTCACCCCTTTAAGGATGGAAGAAAAGGGGGATCTTCGCAGTGGTGGGTTCGGGCCAGAGGGCTCTGCGGGTTTGCCTCCACGTACGCCAGGTGCTCGCACTACGGGCCCAGGTGTTTGAGCCCCGTGGAGGCAGAGGGCTGCTTATTGCTGGATGATAGTGTCCTGCAGGGTTAAGGGACGGCGGGGGCACTCCCAGGGCGACAGAGGGCACCTGGCCTTTAGAGAGTTCCCTGGAAAATTCCCCGCCCAGGCCCCTGGTCCACAAGTCTATCCTGCGCACAGTGTCTGTGCGAGGCTGGGAGTGCTTCCGGGCAGTGTTCCCCAGCGGAAATTGCGTGGTCCTCTAGGTGGCAGGGAGGGCTCCTGTGTCCACGGACAGGTGCCCAGGGACCCTGTGGAACTGCTGTGACCTCTAAAGGGTGGGTCAGGTGAGCCAAGGGAGGCGTGTGCTTGGGAGCCTGAGTGCGCATGCGCGGCCCACCTATAGACCCGAAACGAGCCAGACGCGGCTCGGAGAAAAGACATCTCCTGGGGGCATCCCCATGTTCTTCCACTCCTCAGGCGTGACCCCTTTACGGATGGAAGAAAAGGGGGATCTTCGCAGTGGTGGGTTCGGGCCAGAGGGCTCTGCGGGTTTGCCTCCACGTACGCCAGGTGCTCGCACAACGGGCCCAGGTGTTTGAGCCCCGTGGAGGCAGAGGGCTGCTTATTGCTGGATGCAAGTGTCCTGCGGGGTAAAGTAACGGCATGGGCACTCCCCGGGCCACACAGGGCACCGGACCCTTAGAGAGTGCCATGGGAAATCCCCCGCCCACGCCCCCGGTACCCAAGTCTGTCCTTAGCACACTGTCTGTGCGGGGCTGAAGGTGCTGCAAGGCAGTGTGGCCTGTGGGAAATCGCGCGGTCCTCTGAGTGGCAGGGAGGGCTTCTGTTTCCCCGAACAGGTGCGCAGGGACCCTGTAAAACTGCTGTGACCTCTCAAGTTGGGTCATGTGACCACTCAGGGGTGGGTCACAGGGCCCCACAAGGGTGGGTCACGTGACCCCAAAAGGGTGGGTCACGAGACCCCTCAAGGGTGGGTCACGTGACCCCGCAGGGGTTGGTCACGTGACCCCTCAGGGGTGGGTCACGTGACCCCTCAGGGGTGGGTCACGAGACCCCTCAGGGGTGGGTCACGTGACCCCTCAAGGGTAGGTCAGGAGACACCTCAAGGGTGGGTCCCGTGACCCGAGGGAGGCTTGCGTGGGGAGCCTGAGTGCGCACGCGCGGCCCACGTATAGGCCCAAAACGAGCCCGCCGCGGCTCGGAGAAAAGCCATCTCTGGGGGCCTCCCCATGTTCTTCCACTCCTCAAGCGTGACCCCTTTACGGATGGAAGAACAGGGGGATCGTCGCAGTGGTGGGGTCGGGCCAGAGGGCTCTGCGGGTTTGGCTCCACGTACGCCAGGTGCCTGCACACTGGGCCCAGGTGTTTGAGCCCCGTGGAGGCAGAGGGCTGCTTATTGCTGGATGCAAGTGTCCTGCGGGGTAAAGTAACGGCATGGGCACTCCCCGGGCCACACAGGGCACCGGACCCTTAGAGAGTGCCATGGGAAATCCCCCGCCCATGCCTCCGGTACCCAAGTCTGTCCTTAGCACACTGTCTGTGCGGGGCTGAAGGTGCTGCAAGGCAGTGTGGCCTGTGGGAAATCGCGCGGTCCTCTGAGTGGCAGGGAGGGCTTCTGTTTCCCCGAACAGGTGCGCAGGGACCCTGTAAAACTGCTGTGACCTCTCAAGGTGGGTCATGTGACCCCTCAAGGGTGGGGCACGTGACCTCCCAAGGGTGGGTCACGAGACCCCTCAGGGGTGGGTCACGGGGCCCCACAGGGGTGGGTCACGTGACCCCTCAAGGGTGGGTCACGGGACTCCACAAGGGTGGGGTCTCCTGACCCCTCAGGGGTGGGTCAGGAGACCCCTCAGGGGTGGGTCACGTGACCCCTCAAGGGTAGGTCAGGAGACACCTCAAGCGTGGGTCCCGTGACCCGAGGGAGGCTTGCGTGGGGAGCCTGAGTGCGCACGTGCGGCCCCCGTATAGGCCCAAAACGAGCCAGCCGCGGCTCGGAGAAAAGCCATATCAGGGGGCCTCCCCATCTTCTTCCACTCCTCAAGCGTGACCCCTTTACGGATGGAAGAAAAGGGGGATCTTCGCAGTGGTGGGGTCAGGCCTGAGGTGTCTGTTTTTTTGCCTCCATGAAGGCCAGTTCCTGGCACACCGGGCCCAGGTGTCCCGGCCCCATGTGGCTAGAGGGCCGCTTATGGCAGGAATCAGGTCTCCTGCGGGGGTCAAGGGACGGCTTGGACACTCACCGGGCGAGAGAGGACGCCTGGCCATCAGACAGCCCCCTGGAAAATCCCCCGCCCAGGCCCCCGGTCCCCAAGTCTTTCCTGCGCACACTGTCTCTGAGGAGCTGGGAGAGCTGCTGGGAAGTGTGGCCCATGGGAAATCGCGCGGTCCCCTGGGTGGCAGGGAGGGCACCTGTGTCCACGGACAGGTGCCCAGGGACCCTGTGGAACTGCTGTGACCTCTAAAGGGTGGGTCAGGTGAGCCAAGGGAGGCGTGTGCTTGGGAGCCTGAGTGCGCATGCGCGGCCCACGTATAGGCCCGAAACGAGCCAGCCGCGGCTCGGAGAAAAGCCATCTCCTGGGGCCTCCCCATGTTCCTCCACTCCTCAAGCGTCACCCCTTTAAGGATGGAAGAAAAGGGGGATCTTCGCAGTGGTGGGTTCGGGCCAGAGGGCTCTGCGGGTTTGCCTCCACGTACGCCAGGTGCTCGCACAACGGGCCCAGGTGTTTGAGCCCCGTGGAGGCAGAGGGCTGCTTATTGCTGGATGATAGTGTCCTGCAGGGTTAAGGGACGGCGTGGGCACTCCCAGGGCGACAGAGGGCACCTGGCCTTTAGAGAGTTCCCTGGAAAATTCCCCGCCCAGGCCCCTGGTCCACAAGTCTATCCTGCGCACAGTGTCTGTGCGAGGCTGGGGGTGCTTCGGGCAGTGTTCCCCAGCGGAAATCGCGTGGTCCTCTAGGTGGCAGGGAGGGCTCCTGTGTCCACGGACAGGTGCCCAGGGACCCTGTGGAACTGCTGTGACCTCTAAAGGGTGGGTCAGGTGAGCCGAGGGAGGCGAGTGCTTGGGAGCCTGAGTGCGCATGCGCGGCCCACGTATAGGCCCCAAACGAGCCAGCCGCGTCTCGGAGAAAAGCCATCTCCTGGGGGCCTCCCCATGTTCTTCCACTCCTCAAGCGTGACCCCTTTACGGATGGAAGAAAAGGGGGATCTTCGCAGTGGTGGGGTCGGGCCTGAGGTGTCTGTTTATTTGCCTCCATGTAGGCCAGTTGCTGGCTCACCGGGCCCAGGTGTCCCGGCACCATGTGGCTAGAGGGCCGCTTATGGCAGGAATCAGGTCTCCTGCGGGGGTCAAGGGACGGCTTGGACACTCAACGGGCGAGAGAGGACGCCTGGCCATCAGACAGCCCCCTGGAAAATCCCCCGCCCAGGCCCCCGGTCCCCAAGCCTTTCCTGCGCACAGTGTCTCTGAGGAGCTGGGAGAGCTGCTGGGAAGTGTGGCCCATGGGAAATCGCGCGGTCCTCTGGGTGGCAGGGAGGGCTCCTGTGTCCACGGACAGGTGCCCAGGGACCCTGTGGAACTGCTGTGACCTCTAAAGGGTGGGTCAGGTGAGCCGAGGGAGGCGTGTGCTTGAGAGCCTGAGTGCGCATGCGCGGCCCAGGTATAGGCCTGAAACCAGCCAGCCGCGGCTCGGAGAAAAGCCATCTCCTGGGGGCCTCCCCATGTTCTTCCATTCCTCAAGCGTGACCCCTTTACGGATGGAAGAAAAGGGGGATCTTCGCAGTGGTGGGTTCGGGCCAGAGGGCTCTGCGGGTTTGCCTCCACGTACGCCAGGTGCCCGCACACCGGGCCCAGGTGTTTGAGCCCCGTGGAGGCAGAGGGCTGCTTATTGCTGGATGCAAGTGTCCTGCGGGGTAAAGTAACGGCATGGGCACTCCCGGGGCCACACAGGGCACCGGACCCTTAGAGAGTTCCATGGGAAATCCCCCGCCCATGCCCCCGGTACCCAAGTCTGTCCTTAGCACACTGTCTGTGCGGGGCTGAAGGTGCTGCTAGGCAGTGTGGCCTGTGGGAAATCGCGCATTCCTCTGAGTGGCAGGGAGGGCTTCTGTTTCCCCGAACAGGTGCGCAGGGACCCTGTAAAACTGCTGTGACCTCTCAAGGTGGGTCACGAGACCCCTCAGGGGTGGGGCACGTGACCTCCCAAGGGTGGGTCACGAGACCCCTCAAGGGTGGGTCGCGGGACCCAACAAGGGTGGGTAACGTGACCGCACAAGGGTGGGTCACGAGACCCCTCAGGGGTGGGTCACGTGACCCATCAGGGGTGGGTCACGTGACCCCGCAGGGGTGGGTCACGAGACCCCTTAGGGGTGGGTCACGTGACCCCTCAGGGTTGGGTCACGAGACCCCTCAGGGGTGGGTCACGTGACCCCTCAAGGGTCGGTCAGGGGACACCTCAAGGGTGGGTCCCGTGACCCGAAGGAGGCCAGCGTGGGGAGCCTGAGTGCGCACGCGCGGCCCCTGTACAGGCCCAAAACGAGCCAGCCGCGGCTCGGAGAAAAGCCATCTCCTGGGGGCCTCCCCATGTTCTTCCACTCCTCAAGCGTGACCCCTTTACGGATGGAAGAAAAGGGGGATCTTCGCAGTGGTGGGGTCAGGCCTGAGGTGTCTGTTTTTTTGCCTCCATGAAGGCCAGTTCCTGGCACACCGGGCCCAGGTGTCCCGGCCCCATGTGGCTAGAGGGCCGCTTATGGCAGGAATCAGGTCTCCTGCGGGGGTCAAGGGACGGCTTGGACACTCACCGGGCGAGAGAGGATGCCTGGCCATCAGACAGCCCCCTGGAAAATCCCCCGCCCAGGCCCCCGGTCCCCAAGTCTTTCCTGCGCACACTGTCTCTGAGGAGCTGGGAGAGCTGCTGGGAAGTGTGGCCCATGGGAAATCGCGCGGTCCCCTGGGTGGCAGGGAGGGCACCTGTGTCCACGGACAGGTGCCCAGGGACCCTGTGGAACTGCTGTGACCTCTAAAGGGTGGGTCAGGTGAGCCGAGGGAGGCGTGTGCTTGGGAGCCTGAGTGCGCATGCGCGGCCCACGTATAGGCCCGAAACGAGCCAGCCGCGGCTCGGAGAAAAGCCATCTCCTGGGGCCTCCCCATGTTCCTCCACTCCTCAAGCGTCACCCCTTTAAGGATGGAAGAAAAGGGGGATCTTCGCAGTGGTGGGTTCGGGCCAGAGGGCTCTGCGGGTTTGCCTCCACGTACGCCAGGTGCTCGCACTACGGGCCCAGGTGTTTGAGCCCCGTGGAGGCAGAGGGCTGCTTATTGCTGGATGATAGTGTCCTGCAGGGTTAAGGGACGGCGGGGGCACTCCCAGGGCGACAGAGGGCACCTGGCCTTTAGAGAGTTCCCTGGAAAATTCCCCGCCCAGGCCCCTGGTCCACAAGTCTATCCTGCGCACAGTGTCTGTGCGAGGCTGGGAGTGCTTCCGGGCAGTGTTCCCCAGCGGAAATTGCGTGGTCCTCTAGGTGGCAGGGAGGGCTCCTGTGTCCACGGACAGGTGCCCAGGGACCCTGTGGAACTGCTGTGACCTCTAAAGGGTGGGTCAGGTGAGCCAAGGGAGGCGTGTGCTTGGGAGCCTGAGTGCGCATGCGCGGCCCACCTATAGACCCGAAACGAGCCAGACGCGGCTCGGAGAAAAGACATCTCCTGGGGGCATCCCCATGTTCTTCCACTCCTCAGGCGTGACCCCTTTACGGATGGAAGAAAAGGGGGATCTTCGCAGTGGTGGGTTCGGGCCAGAGGGCTCTGCGGGTTTGCCTCCACGTACGCCAGGTGCTCGCACAACGGGCCCAGGTGTTTGAGCCCCGTGGAGGCAGAGGGCTGCTTATTGCTGGATGCAAGTGTCCTGCGGGGTAAAGTAACGGCATGGGCACTCCCCGGGCCACACAGGGCACCGGACCCTTAGAGAGTGCCATGGGAAATCCCCCGCCCACGCCCCCGGTACCCAAGTCTGTCCTTAGCACACTGTCTGTGCGGGGCTGAAGGTGCTGCAAGGCAGTGTGGCCTGTGGGAAATCGCGCGGTCCTCTGAGTGGCAGGGAGGGCTTCTGTTTCCCCGAACAGGTGCGCAGGGACCCTGTAAAACTGCTGTGACCTCTCAAGTTGGGTCATGTGACCACTCAGGGGTGGGTCACAGGGCCCCACAAGGGTGGGTCACGTGACCCCAAAAGGGTGGGTCACGAGACCCCTCAAGGGTGGGTCACGTGACCCCGCAGGGGTTGGTCACGTGACCCCTCAGGGGTGGGTCACGTGACCCCTCAGGGGTGGGTCACGAGACCCCTCAGGGGTGGGTCACGTGACCCCTCAAGGGTAGGTCAGGAGACACCTCAAGGGTGGGTCCCGTGACCCGAGGGAGGCTTGCGTGGGGAGCCTGAGTGCGCACGCGCGGCCCACGTATAGGCCCAAAACGAGCCCGCCGCGGCTCGGAGAAAAGCCATCTCTGGGGGCCTCCCCATGTTCTTCCACTCCTCAAGCGTGACCCCTTTACGGATGGAAGAACAGGGGGATCGTCGCAGTGGTGGGGTCGGGCCAGAGGGCTCTGCGGGTTTGGCTCCACGTACGCCAGGTGCCTGCACACTGGGCCCAGGTGTTTGAGCCCCGTGGAGGCAGAGGGCTGCTTATTGCTGGATGCAAGTGTCCTGCGGGGTAAAGTAACGGCATGGGCACTCCCCGGGCCACACAGGGCACCGGACCCTTAGAGAGTGCCATGGGAAATCCCCCGCCCATGCCTCCGGTACCCAAGTCTGTCCTTAGCACACTGTCTGTGCGGGGCTGAAGGTGCTGCAAGGCAGTGTGGCCTGTGGGAAATCGCGCGGTCCTCTGAGTGGCAGGGAGGGCTTCTGTTTCCCCGAACAGGTGCGCAGGGACCCTGTAAAACTGCTGTGACCTCTCAAGGTGGGTCATGTGACCCCTCAAGGGTGGGGCACGTGACCTCCCAAGGGTGGGTCACGAGACCCCTCAGGGGTGGGTCACGGGGCCCCACAGGGGTGGGTCACGTGACCCCTCAAGGGTGGGTCACGGGACTCCACAAGGGTGGGGTCTCCTGACCCCTCAGGGGTGGGTCAGGAGACCCCTCAGGGGTGGGTCACGTGACCCCTCAAGGGTAGGTCAGGAGACACCTCAAGCGTGGGTCCCGTGACCCGAGGGAGGCTTGCGTGGGGAGCCTGAGTGCGCACGTGCGGCCCCCGTATAGGCCCAAAACGAGCCAGCCGCGGCTCGGAGAAAAGCCATATCAGGGGGCCTCCCCATGTTCTTCCACTCCTCAAGCGTGACCCCTTTACGGATGGAAGAAAAGGGGGATCTTCGCAGTGGTGGGGTCAGGCCTGAGGTGTCTGTTTTTTTGCCTCCATGAAGGCCAGTTCCTGGCACACCGGGCCCAGGTGTCCCGGCCCCATGTGGCTAGAGGGCCGCTTATGGCAGGAATCAGGTCTCCTGCGGGGGTCAAGGGACGGCTTGGACACTCACCGGGCGAGAGAGGACGCCTGGCCATCAGACAGCCCCCTGGAAAATCCCCCGCCCAGGCCCCCGGTCCCCAAGTCTTTCCTGCGCACACTGTCTCTGAGGAGCTGGGAGAGCTGCTGGGAAGTGTGGCCCATGGGAAATCGCGCGGTCCCCTGGGTGGCAGGGAGGGCACCTGTGTCCACGGACAGGTGCCCAGGGACCCTGTGGAACTGCTGTGACCTCTAAAGGGTGGGTCAGGTGAGCCGAGGGAGGCGTGTGCTTGGGAGCCTGAGTGCGCATGCGCGGCCCACGTATAGGCCCGAAACGAGCCAGCCGCGGCTCGGAGAAAAGCCATCTCCTGGGGCCTCCCCATGTTCCTCCACTCCTCAAGCGTCACCCCTTTAAGGATGGAAGAAAAGGGGGATCTTCGCAGTGGTGGGTTCGGGCCAGAGGGCTCTGCGGGTTTGCCTCCACGTACGCCAGGTGCTCGCACTACGGGCCCAGGTGTTTGAGCCCCGTGGAGGCAGAGGGCTGCTTATTGCTGGATGATAGTGTCCTGCAGGGTTAAGGGACGGCGGGGGCACTCCCAGGGCGACAGAGGGCACCTGGCCTTTAGAGAGTTCCCTGGAAAA
The DNA here is from genome assembly GCF_022682495.2 of Desmodus rotundus. NCBI lineage: Eukaryota > Metazoa > Chordata > Mammalia > Chiroptera > Phyllostomidae > Desmodus > Desmodus rotundus. Next base: position 104,740 of record NW_026527188.1, read on the forward strand.
TTCCCCGCCCAGGCCCCTGGTCCACAAGTCTATCCTGCGCACAGTGTCTGTGCGAGGCTGGGGGTGCTTCGGGCAGTGTTCCCCAGCGGAAATCGCGTGGTCCTCTAGGTGGCAGGGAGGGCTCCTGTGTCCACGGACAGGTGCCCAGGGACCCTGTGGAACTGCTGTGACCTCTAAAGGGTGGGTCAGGTGAGCCAAGGGAGGCGTGTGCTTGGGAGCCTGAGTGCGCATGCGCGGCCCACCTATAGACCCGAAACGAGCCAGACGCGGCTCGGAGAAAAGACATCTCCTGGGGGCATCCCCATGTTCTTCCACTCCTCAGGCGTGACCCCTTTACGGATGGAAGAAAAGGGGGATCTTCGCAGTGGTGGGTTCGGGCCAGAGGGCTCTGCGGGTTTGCCTCCACGTACGCCAGGTGCTCGCACAACGGGCCCAGGTGTTTGAGCCCCGTGGAGGCAGAGGGCTGCTTATTGCTGGATGCAAGTGTCCTGCGGGGTAAAGTAACGGCATGGGCACTCCCCGGGCCACACAGGGTACCGGACCCTTAGAGAGTGCCATGGGAAATCCCCCGCCCAGGCCCCCGGTACCCAAGTCTGTCCTTAGCACACTGTCTGTGCGGGTCTGAAGGTGCTGCTAGGCAGTGTGGCCTGTGGGAAATCGCGCATTCCTCTGAGTGGCAGGGAGGGCTTCTGTTTCCCCGAACAGGTGCGCAGGGACCCTGTAAAACTGCTGTGACCTCTCAAGGTGGGTCACGAGACCCCTCAGGGGTGGGTCACGTGACCACTCAAGGGTGGGTCACGTGACCCCTCAGGGGTTGGTCACGAGACCCCTCAGGGGTGGGTCACGAGACCCCTCAGGTGTAGGTCACGTGACCCCTCAAGGGTGGGTCACGAGACCCCTCAGGGGTGGGTCACGTGACCCCTCAAGGGTGGGTCACGAGACCCCTCAGGGGTGGGTCACATGACCCCTCAGGGGTGGGTCACGTGACCCCTCAGGGGTGGGTCACGAGACCCCTTAGGTGTGGGTCACGTGACCCCTCAGGGTAGGGTCACGAGACCCCTCAGGGGTGGGTCACGTGACCCCTCAAGGGTCGGTCAGGAGACACCTCAAGGGTGGGTCCCGTGACCCGAGGGAGGCTTGCGTGGGGAGCCTGAGTGCGCACGCGCGGCCCCCGTATAGGCCCAAAACGAGCCAGCCGCGGCTCGGAGAAAAGCCATCTGCTGGGGGCCTCCCCATGTTCTTCCACTCCTCAAGCGTGACCCCTTTACGGATGGAAGAAAAGTGAGATCTTCGCAGTGGTGGGGTCAGGCCTGAGGTGTCTGTTTGTTAGCCTCCATGTAGGCCAGTTGCTGGCACACCGGGTCCACGTGTCCCTGCCCCATGTGGCTAGAGGGCCGCTTATGGCAGGAATCAGGTCTCCTGCGGGGGTCAAGGGACGGCTTGGACACTCACAGGGCGAGAGAGGACGCCTGGCCATCAGACAGCCCCCTGGAAAATCCCCCGCCCAGGCCCCCGGTCCCCAAGTCTTTCCTGCGCACACTGTCTCTGAGGAGCTGGGAGAGCTGCTGGGAAGTGTGGCCCATGGGAAATCGCGCGGTCCCCTGGGTGGCAGGGAGGGCTCCTGTGTCCACGGACAGGTGCCCAGGGACCCTGTGGAACTGCTGTGACCTCTAAAGGGTGGGTCAGGTGAGCCGAGGGAGGCGTGTGCTTGGGAGCCTGAGTGCGCACGCGCGGCCCACGTATAGGCCCGAAACGAGCCAGCCGCGGCTCGGAGAAAAGCCATCTCCTGGGGCCTCCCCATGTTCCTCCACTCCTCAAGCGTCACCCCTTTAAGGATGGAAGAAAAGGGGGATCTTCGCAGTGGTGGGTTCGGGCCAGAGGGCTCTGCGGGTTTGCCTCCACGTACGCCAGGTGCTCGCACAACGGGCCCAGGTGTTTGAGCCCCGTGGAGGCAGAGGGCTGCTTATTGCTGGATGATAGTGTCCTGCAGGGTTAAGGGACGGCGTGGGCACTCCCAGGGCGACAGAGGGCACCTGGCCTTTAGAGAGTTCCCTGGAAAATTCCCCGCCCAGGCCCCTGGTCCACAAGTCTATCCTGCGCACAGTGTCTGTGCGAGGCTGGGAGTGCTTCCGGGCAGTGTTCCCCAGCGGAAATCGCGTGGTCCTCTAGGTGGCAGGGAGGGCTCCTATGTCCACGGACAGGTGCCCAGGGACCCTGTGGAACTGCTGTGACCTCTAAAGGGTGGGTCATGTGAGCCGAGGGAGGCGTGTGCTTGGGAGCCTGAGTGCGCATGCGCGGCCCACGTATAGGCCCGAAACGAGCCAGCCGCGGCTCGGAGAAAAGCCATCTCCTGGGGCCTCCCCATGTTCCTCCACTCCTCAAGCGTCACCCCTTTAAGGATGGAAGAAAAGGGGGATCTTCGCAGTGGTGGGTTCGGGCCAGAGGGCTCTGCGGGTTTGCCTCCACGTACGCCAGGTGCTCGCACAACGGGCCCAGGTGTTTGAGCCCCGTGGAGGCAGAGGGCTGCTTATTGCTGGATGCAAGTGTCCTGCGGGGTAAAGTAACGGCATGGGCACTCCCCGGGCCACACAGGGTACCGGACCCTTAGAGAGTGCCATGGGATATCCCCCGCCCATGCCCCCGGTACCCAAGTCTGTCCTTAGCACACTGTCTGTGCGGGGCTGAAGGTGCTGCTAGGCAGTGTGGCCTGTGGGAAATCGCGCATTCCTCTGAGTGGCAGGGAGGGCTTCTGTTTCCCCGAACAGGTGCGCAGGGACCCTGTAAAACTGCTGTGACCTCTCAAGGTGGGTCACGAGACCCCTCAGGGGTGGGTCACGTGACCACTCAAGGGTGGGTCACGTGACCCCTCAGGGGTTGGTCACGTGACCCCTCAGGGGTGGGTCACGAGACCCCTCCGGTGTGGGTCACGTGACCCCTCAAGGGTGGGTCACGAGACCCCTCAGGGGTGGGTCACAAGACCCCTTAAGGGTGGGTCACGTGACCCCTCAGGGTTGGGTCACGAGACCCCTCAGGTGTGGGTCACGTGACCCCTCAAGGATCGGTCAGGAGACACCTCAAGGGTGGGTCCCGTGACCCGAGGGAGGCATGCGTGGGGAGCCTGAGTGCGCACGCGCGGCCCCCGTATAGGCCCAAAACGAGCCAGCCGCGGCTCGGAGAAAAGCCATCTGCTGGGGGCCTCCCCATGTTCTTCCACTCCTCAAGCGTGACCCCTTTACGGATGGAAGAAAAGTGGGATCTTCGCAGTGGTGGGGTCAGGCCTGAGGTGTCTGTTTGTTTGCCTCCATGTAGGCCAGTTGCTGGCACACCGGGTCCAGGTGTCCCGGCCCCATGTGGCTAGAGGGCCGCTTATGGCAGGAATCAGGTCTCCTGCGGGGGTCAAGGGACGGCTTGGACACTCACAGGGCGAGAGAGGACGCCTGGCCATCAGACAGCCCCCTGGAAAATCCCCCGCCCAGGCCCCCGGTCCCCAAGTCTTTCCTGCGCACACTGTCTCTGAGGAGCTGGGAGAGCTGCTGGGAAGTGTGGCCCATGGGAAATCGCTCGGTCCCCTGGGTGGCAGGGAGGGCTCCTGTGTCCACGGACAGGTGCCCAGGGACCCTGTGGAACTGCTGTGACCTCTAAAGGGTGGGTCAGGTGAGCCGAGGGAGGCGTGTGCTTGGGAGCCTGAGTGCGCACGCGCGGCCCACGTATAGGCCCGAAACGAGCCAGCCGCGGCTCGGAGAAAAGCCATCTCCTGGGGCCTCCCCATGTTCCTCCACTCCTCAAGCGTCACCCCTTTAAGGATGGAAGAAAAGGGGGATCTTCGCAGTGGTGGGTTCGGGCCAGAGGGCTCTGCGGGTTTGCCTCCACGTACGCCAGGTGCTCGCACAACGGGCCCAGGTGTTTGAGCCCCGTGGAGGCAGAGGGCTGCTTATTGCTGGATGCAAGTGTCCTGCGGGGTAAAGTAACGGCATGGGCACTCCCCGGGCCACACAGGGTACCGGACCCTTAGAGAGTGCCATGGGAAATCCCCCGCCCATGCCCCCGGTACCCAAGTCTGTCCTTAGCACACTGTCTGTGCGGGGCTGAAGGTGCTGCTAGGCAGTGTGGCCTGTGGGAAATCGCACATTCCTCTGAGTGGCAGGGAGGGCTTCTGTTTCCCCGAACAGGTGCGCAGGGACCCTGTAAAACTGCTGTGACCTCTCAAGGTGGGTCACGAGACCCCTCAGGGGTGCGTCACGTGACCACTCAAGGGTGGGTCACGTGACCCCTCAGGGGTTGGTCACGAGACCCCTCAGGGGTGGGTCACGAGACCCCTCAGGTGTGGGTCACGTGACCCCTCAAGGGTGGGTCACGAGACCCCTCAGGGGTGGGTCACGTGACCCCTCAGGGGTGGGTCACGTGACCCCTCAGGGGTGGGTCACGTGACCCCTCAGGGTAGGGTCACGAGACCCCTCAGGGGTGGGTCACGTGACCCCTCAAGGGTCGGTCAGGAGACACCTCAAGGGTGGGTCCCGTGACCCGAGGGAAGCTTGCGTGGGGAGCCTGAGTGCGCACGCGCGGCCCCCGTATAGGCCCGAAACGAGCCAGCCGCGGCTCGGAGAAAAGCCATCTCCTGGGGCCTCCCCATGTTCCTCCACTCCTCAAGCGTCACCCCTTTAAGGATGGAAGAAAAGGGGGATCTTCGCAGTGGTGGGTTCGGGCCAGAGGGCTCTGCGGGTTTGCCTCCACGTACGCCAGGTGCTCGCACTACGGGCCCAGGTGTTTGAGCCCCGTGGAGGCAGAGGGCTGCTTATTGCTGGATGATAGTGTCCTGCAGGGTTAAGGGACGGCGGGGGCACTCCCAGGGCGACAGAGGGCACCTGGCCTTTAGAGAGTTCCCTGGAAAATTCCCCGCCCAGGCCCCTGGTCCACAAGTCTATCCTGCGCACAGTGTCTGTGCGAGGCTGGGGGTGCTTCGGGCAGTGTTCCCCAGCGGAAATCGCGTGGTCCTCTAGGTGGCAGGGAGGGCTCCTGTGTCCACGGACAGGTGCCCAGGGACCCTGTGGAACTGCTGTGACCTCTAAAGGGTGGGTCAGGTGAGCCAAGGGAGGCGTGTGCTTGGGAGCCTGAGTGCGCATGCGCGGCCCACCTATAGACCCGAAACGAGCCAGACGCGGCTCGGAGAAAAGACATCTCCTGGGGGCATCCCCATGTTCTTCCACTCCTCAGGCGTGACCCCTTTACGGATGGAAGAAAAGGGGGATCTTCGCAGTGGTGGGTTCGGGCCAGAGGGCTCTGCGGGTTTGCCTCCACGTACGCCAGGTGCTCGCACAACGGGCCCAGGTGTTTGAGCCCCGTGGAGGCAGAGGGCTGCTTATTGCTGGATGCAAGTGTCCTGCGGGGTAAAGTAACGGCATGGGCACTCCCCGGGCCACACAGGGTACCGGACCCTTAGAGAGTGCCATGGGAAATCCCCCGCCCAGGCCCCCGGTACCCAAGTCTGTCCTTAGCACACTGTCTGTGCGGGTCTGAAGGTGCTGCTAGGCAGTGTGGCCTGTGGGAAATCGCGCATTCCTCTGAGTGGCAGGGAGGGCTTCTGTTTCCCCGAACAGGTGCGCAGGGACCCTGTAAAACTGCTGTGACCTCTCAAGGTGGGTCACGAGACCCCTCAGGGGTGGGTCACGTGACCACTCAAGGGTGGGTCACGTGACCCCTCAGGGGTTGGTCACGAGACCCCTCAGGGGTGGGTCACGAGACCCCTCAGGTGTAGGTCACGTGACCCCTCAAGGGTGGGTCACGAGACCCCTCAGGGGTGGGTCACGTGACCCCTCAAGGGTGGGTCACGAGACCCCTCAGGGGTGGGTCACATGACCCCTCAGGGGTGGGTCACGTGACCCCTCAGGGGTGGGTCACGAGACCCCTTAGGTGTGGGTCACGTGACCCCTCAGGGTAGGGTCACGAGACCCCTCAGGGGTGGGTCACGTGACCCCTCAAGGGTCGGTCAGGAGACACCTCAAGGGTGGGTCCCGTGACCCGAGGGAGGCTTGCGTGGGGAGCCTGAGTGCGCACGCGCGGCCCCCGTATAGGCCCAAAACGAGCCAGCCGCGGCTCGGAGAAAAGCCATCTGCTGGGGGCCTCCCCATGTTCTTCCACTCCTCAAGCGTGACCCCTTTACGGATGGAAGAAAAGTGAGATCTTCGCAGTGGTGGGGTCAGGCCTGAGGTGTCTGTTTGTTAGCCTCCATGTAGGCCAGTTGCTGGCACACCGGGTCCACGTGTCCCTGCCCCATGTGGCTAGAGGGCCGCTTATGGCAGGAATCAGGTCTCCTGCGGGGGTCAAGGGACGGCTTGGACACTCACAGGGCGAGAGAGGACGCCTGGCCATCAGACAGCCCCCTGGAAAATCCCCCGCCCAGGCCCCCGGTCCCCAAGTCTTTCCTGCGCACACTGTCTCTGAGGAGCTGGGAGAGCTGCTGGGAAGTGTGGCCCATGGGAAATCGCGCGGTCCCCTGGGTGGCAGGGAGGGCTCCTGTGTCCACGGACAGGTGCCCAGGGACCCTGTGGAACTGCTGTGACCTCTAAAGGGTGGGTCAGGTGAGCCGAGGGAGGCGTGTGCTTGGGAGCCTGAGTGCGCACGCGCGGCCCACGTATAGGCCCGAAACGAGCCAGCCGCGGCTCGGAGAAAAGCCATCTCCTGGGGCCTCCCCATGTTCCTCCACTCCTCAAGCGTCACCCCTTTAAGGATGGAAGAAAAGGGGGATCTTCGCAGTGGTGGGTTCGGGCCAGAGGGCTCTGCGGGTTTGCCTCCACGTACGCCAGGTGCTCGCACAACGGGCCCAGGTGTTTGAGCCCCGTGGAGGCAGAGGGCTGCTTATTGCTGGATGATAGTGTCCTGCAGGGTTAAGGGACGGCGTGGGCACTCCCAGGGCGACAGAGGGCACCTGGCCTTTAGAGAGTTCCCTGGAAAATTCCCCGCCCAGGCCCCTGGTCCACAAGTCTATCCTGCGCACAGTGTCTGTGCGAGGCTGGGAGTGCTTCCGGGCAGTGTTCCCCAGCGGAAATCGCGTGGTCCTCTAGGTGGCAGGGAGGGCTCCTATGTCCACGGACAGGTGCCCAGGGACCCTGTGGAACTGCTGTGACCTCTAAAGGGTGGGTCATGTGAGCCGAGGGAGGCGTGTGCTTGGGAGCCTGAGTGCGCATGCGCGGCCCACGTATAGGCCCGAAACGAGCCAGCCGCGGCTCGGAGAAAAGCCATCTCCTGGGGCCTCCCCATGTTCCTCCACTCCTCAAGCGTCACCCCTTTAAGGATGGAAGAAAAGGGGGATCTTCGCAGTGGTGGGTTCGGGCCAGAGGGCTCTGCGGGTTTGCCTCCACGTACGCCAGGTGCTCGCACAACGGGCCCAGGTGTTTGAGCCCCGTGGAGGCAGAGGGCTGCTTATTGCTGGATGCAAGTGTCCTGCGGGGTAAAGTAACGGCATGGGCACTCCCCGGGCCACACAGGGTACCGGACCCTTAGAGAGTGCCATGGGATATCCCCCGCCCATGCCCCCGGTACCCAAGTCTGTCCTTAGCACACTGTCTGTGCGGGGCTGAAGGTGCTGCTAGGCAGTGTGGCCTGTGGGAAATCGCGCATTCCTCTGAGTGGCAGGGAGGGCTTCTGTTTCCCCGAACAGGTGCGCAGGGACCCTGTAAAACTGCTGTGACCTCTCAAGGTGGGTCACGAGACCCCTCAGGGGTGGGTCACGTGACCACTCAAGGGTGGGTCACGTGACCCCTCAGGGGTTGGTCACGTGACCCCTCAGGGGTGGGTCACGAGACCCCTCCGGTGTGGGTCACGTGACCCCTCAAGGGTGGGTCACGAGACCCCTCAGGGGTGGGTCACAAGACCCCTTAAGGGTGGGTCACGTGACCCCTCAGGGTTGGGTCACGAGACCCCTCAGGTGTGGGTCACGTGACCCCTCAAGGATCGGTCAGGAGACACCTCAAGGGTGGGTCCCGTGACCCGAGGGAGGCATGCGTGGGGAGCCTGAGTGCGCACGCGCGGCCCCCGTATAGGCCCAAAACGAGCCAGCCGCGGCTCGGAGAAAAGCCATCTGCTGGGGGCCTCCCCATGTTCTTCCACTCCTCAAGCGTGACCCCTTTACGGATGGAAGAAAAGTGGGATCTTCGCAGTGGTGGGGTCAGGCCTGAGGTGTCTGTTTGTTTGCCTCCATGTAGGCCAGTTGCTGGCACACCGGGTCCAGGTGTCCCGGCCCCATGTGGCTAGAGGGCCGCTTATGGCAGGAATCAGGTCTCCTGCGGGGGTCAAGGGACGGCTTGGACACTCACAGGGCGAGAGAGGACGCCTGGCCATCAGACAGCCCCCTGGAAAATCCCCCGCCCAGGCCCCCGGTCCCCAAGTCTTTCCTGCGCACACTGTCTCTGAGGAGCTGGGAGAGCTGCTGGGAAGTGTGGCCCATGGGAAATCGCTCGGTCCCCTGGGTGGCAGGGAGGGCTCCTGTGTCCACGGACAGGTGCCCAGGGACCCTGTGGAACTGCTGTGACCTCTAAAGGGTGGGTCAGGTGAGCCGAGGGAGGCGTGTGCTTGGGAGCCTGAGTGCGCACGCGCGGCCCACGTATAGGCCCGAAACGAGCCAGCCGCGGCTCGGAGAAAAGCCATCTCCTGGGGCCTCCCCATGTTCCTCCACTCCTCAAGCGTCACCCCTTTAAGGATGGAAGAAAAGGGGGATCTTCGCAGTGGTGGGTTCGGGCCAGAGGGCTCTGCGGGTTTGCCTCCACGTACGCCAGGTGCTCGCACAACGGGCCCAGGTGTTTGAGCCCCGTGGAGGCAGAGGGCTGCTTATTGCTGGATGCAAGTGTCCTGCGGGGTAAAGTAACGGCATGGGCACTCCCCGGGCCACACAGGGTACCGGACCCTTAGAGAGTGCCATGGGAAATCCCCCGCCCATGCCCCCGGTACCCAAGTCTGTCCTTAGCACACTGTCTGTGCGGGGCTGAAGGTGCTGCTAGGCAGTGTGGCCTGTGGGAAATCGCACATTCCTCTGAGTGGCAGGGAGGGCTTCTGTTTCCCCGAACAGGTGCGCAGGGACCCTGTAAAACTGCTGTGACCTCTCAAGGTGGGTCACGAGACCCCTCAGGGGTGCGTCACGTGACCACTCAAGGGTGGGTCACGTGACCCCTCAGGGGTTGGTCACGAGACCCCTCAGGGGTGGGTCACGAGACCCCTCAGGTGTGGGTCACGTGACCCCTCAAGGGTGGGTCACGAGACCCCTCAGGGGTGGGTCACGTGACCCCTCAGGGGTGGGTCACGTGACCCCTCAGGGGTGGGTCACGTGACCCCTCAGGGTAGGGTCACGAGACCCCTCAGGGGTGGGTCACGTGACCCCTCAAGGGTCGGTCAGGAGACACCTCAAGGGTGGGTCCCGTGACCCGAGGGAAGCTTGCGTGGGGAGCCTGAGTGCGCACGCGCGGCCCCCGTATAGGCCCAAAACGAGCCAGCCGCGGCTCGGAGAAAAGCCATCTGCTGGGGGCCTCCCCATGTTCTTCCACTCCTCAAGCGTGACCCCTTTACGGATGGAAGAAAAGTAAGATCTTCGCAGTGGTGGGGTCAGGCCTGAGGTGTCTGTTTGTTTGCCTCCATGTAGGCCAGTTGCTGGCACACCGGGTCCAGGTGTCCCGGCCCCATGTGGCTAGAGGGCCGCTTATGGCAGGAATCAGGTCTCCTGCGGGGGTCAAGGGACGGCTTGGACACTCACAGGGCGAGAGAGGACGCCTGGCCATCAGACAGCCCCCTGGAAAATCCCCCGCCCAGGCCCCCGGTCCCCAAGTCTTTCCTGCGCACACTGTCTCTGAGGAGCTGGGAGAGCTGCTGGGAAGTGTGGCCCATGGGAAATCGCGCGGTCCCCTGGGTGGCAGGGAGGGCTCCTGTGTCCACGGACAGGTGCCCAGGGACCCTGTGGAACTGCTGTGACCTCTAAAGGGTGGGTCAGGTGAGCCGAGGGAGGCGTGTGCTTGGGAGCCTGAGTGCGCATGCGCGGCCCACGTATAGGCCCGAAACGAGCCAGCCGCGGCTCGGAGAAAAGCCATCTCCTGGGGCCTCCCCATGTTCCTCCACTCCTCAAGCGTCACCCCTTTAAGGATGGAAGAAAAGGGGGATCTTCGCAGTGGTGGGTTCGGGCCAGAGGGCTCTGCGGGTTTGCCTCCACGTACGCCAGGTGCTCGCACAACGGGCCCAGGTGTTTGAGCCCCGTGGAGGCAGAGGGCTGCTTATTGCTGGATGCAAGTGTCCTGCGGGGTAAAGTAACGGCATGGGCACTCCCCGGGCCACACAGGGTACCGGACCCTTAGAGAGTGCCATGGGAAATCCCCCGCCCAGGCCCCCGGTACCCAAGTCTGTCCTTAGCACACTGTCTGTGCGGGTCTGAAGGTGCTGCTAGGCAGTGTGGCCTGTGGGAAATCGCGCATTCCTCTGAGTGGCAGGGAGGGCTTCTGTTTCCCCGAACAGGTGCGCAGGGACCCTGTAAAACTGCTGTGACCTCTCAAGGTGGGTCACGAGACCCCTCAGGGGTGGGTCACGTGACCACTCAAGGGTGGGTCACGTGACCCCTCAGGGGTTGGTCACGAGACCCCTCAGGGGTGGGTCACGAGACCCCTCAGGTGTGGGTCACGTGACCCCTCAAGGGTGGGTCACGAGACCCCTCAGGGGTGGGTCACATGACCCCTCAGGGGTGGGTCACGTGACCCCTCAGGGGTGGGTCACGAGACCCCTTAGGTGTGGGTCACGTGACCCCTCAGGGTAGGGTCACGAGACCCCTCAGGGGTGGGTCACGTGACCCCTCAAGGGTCGGTCAGGAGACACCTCAAGGGTGGGTCCCGTGACCCGAGGGAAGCTTGCGTGGGGAGCCTGAGTGCGCACGCGCGGCCCCCGTATAGGCCCAAAACGAGCCAGCCGCGGCTCGGAGAAAAGCCATCTGCTGGGGGCCTCCCCATGTTCTTCCACTCCTCAAGCGTGACCCCTTTACGGATGGAAGAAAAGTGAGATCTTCGCAGTGGTGGGGTCAGGCCTGAGGTGTCTGTTTGTTAGCCTCCATGTAGGCCAGTTGCTGGCACACCGGGTCCACGTGTCCCTGCCCCATGTGGCTAGAGGGCCGCTTATGGCAGGAATCAGGTCTCCTGCGGGGGTCAAGGGACGGCTTGGACACTCACAGGGCGAGAGAGGACGCCTGGCCATCAGACAGCCCCCTGGAAAATCCCCCGCCCAGGCCCCCGGTCCCCAAGTCTTTCCTGCGCACACTGTCTCTGAGGAGCTGGGAGAGCTGCTGGGAAGTGTGGCCCATGGGAAATCGCGCGGTCCCCTGGGTGGCAGGGAGGGCTCCTGTGTCCACGGACAGGTGCCCAGGGACCCTGTGGAACTGCTGTGACCTCTAAAGGGTGGGTCAGGTGAGCCGAGGGAGGCGTGTGCTTGGGAGCCTGAGTGCGCATGCGCGGCCCACGTATAGGCCCGAAACGAGCCAGCCGCGGCTCGGAGAAAAGCCATCTCCTGGGGCCTCCCCATGTTCCTCCACTCCTCAAGCGTCACCCCTTTAAGGATGGAAGAAAAGGGGGATCTTCGCAGTGGTGGGTTCGGGCCAGAGGGCTCTGCGGGTTTGCCTCCACGTACGCCAGGTGCTCGCACAACGGGCCCAGGTGTTTGAGCCCCGTGGAGGCAGAGGGCTGCTTATTGCTGGATGCAAGTGTCCTGCGGGGTAAAGTAACGGCATGGGCACTCCCCGGGCCACACAGGGTACCGGACCCTTAGAGAGTGCCATGGGATATCCCCCGCCCATGCCCCCGGTACCCAAGTCTGTCCTTAGCACACTGTCTGTGCGGGGCTGAAGGTGCTGCTAGGCAGTGTGGCCTGTGGGAAATCGCGCATTCCTCTGAGTGGCAGGGAGGGCTTCTGTTTCCCCGAACAGGTGCGCAGGGACCCTGTAAAACTGCTGTGACCTCTCAAGGTGGGTCACGAGACCCCTCAGGGGTGGGTCACGTGACCACTCAAGGGTGGGTCACGTGACCCCTCAGGGGTGGGTCACGAGACCCCTCCGGTGTCGGTCACGTGACCCCTCAAGGGTGGGTCACGAGACCCCTCAGGGGTGGGTCACGTGACCCCTCAAGGGTGGGTCACGAGACCCCTCAGGGGTGGGTCACGTGACCCCTCAGGGGTGGTTCACGTGACCCCTCAGGGGTGGGTCACAAGACCCCTTAGGGGTGGGTCACGTGACCCCTCAGGGTTGGGTCACGAGACCCCTCAGGTGTGGGTCACGTGACCCCTCAAGGATCGGTCAGGAGACACCTCAAGGGTGGGTCCCGTGACCCGAGGGAGGCATGCGTGGGGAGCCTGAGTGCGCACGCGCGGCCCCCGTATAGGCCCAAAACGAGCCAGCCGCGGCTCGGAGAAAAGCCATCTGCTGGGGGCCTCCCCATGTTCTTCCACTCCTCAAGCGTGACCCCTTTACGGATGGAAGAAAAGTGGGATCTTCGCAGTGGTGGGGTCAGGCCTGAGGTGTCTGTTTGTTTGCCTCCATGTAGGCCAGTTGCTGGCACACCGGGTCCAGGTGTCCCGGCCCCATGTGGCTAGAGGGCCGCTTATGGCAAGAATCAGGTCTCCTGCGGGGGTCAAGGGACGGCTTGGACACTCACAGGGCGAGAGAGGACGCCTGGCCATCAGACAGCCCCCTGGAAAATCCCCCGCCCAGGCCCCCGGTCCCCAAGTCTTTCCTGCGCACACTGTCTCTGAGGAGCTGGGAGAGCTGCTGGGAAGTGTGGCCCATGGGAAATCGCGCGGTCCCCTGGGTGGCAGGGAGGGCTCCTGTGTCCACGGACAGGTGCCCAGGGACCCTGTGGAACTGCTGTGACCTCTAAAGGGTGGGTCAGGTGAGCCGAGGGAGGCGTGTGCTTGGGAGCCTGAGTGCGCATGCCCGGCCCACTTATAGGCCCAAAACGAGCCAGCCGCGGCTCGGAGAAAAGCCATCTCCTGGGGGCCTCCCCATGTTCTTCCACTCCTCAGGCGTGACCCCTTTACGGATGGAAGAAAAGGGGGATCTTCGCAGTGGTGGGTTCGGGCCAGAGGGCTCTGCGGGTTTGCCTCCACGTACGCCAGGTGCTCGCACAACGGGCCCAGGTGTTTGAGCCCCGTGGAGGCAGAGGGCTGCTTATTGCTGGATGATAGTGTCCTGCAGGGTTAAGGGACGGCGGGGGCACTCCCAGGGCGACAGAGGGCACCTGGCCTTTAGAGAGTTCCCTGGAAAATTCCCCGCCCAGGCCCCTGGTCCACAAGTCTATCCTGCGCACAGTGTCTGTGCGAGGCTGGGAGTGCTTCCGGGCAGTGTTCCCCAGCGGAAATTGCGTGGTCCTCTAGGTGGCAGGGAGGGCTCCTGTGTCCACGGACAGGTGCCCAGGGACCCTGTGGAACTGCTGTGACCTCTAAAGGGTGGGTCAGGTGAGCCGAGGGAGGCGTGTGCTTGGGAGCCTGAGTGCGCATGCGCGGCCCACCTATAGACCCGAAACGAGCCAGACGCGGCTCGGAGAAAAGACATCTCCTGGGGGCATCCCCATGTTCTTCCACTCCTCAAGCGTGACCCCTTTAGGGATGGAGGAAAAGGGGGATCTTCACAGTGGCGGGTTCGGGCCAGAGGGCTCTGCGGGTTTGCCTCCACGTACGCCAGGTGCCCGCACACCGGGCCCAGGTGTTTGAGCCCCGTGGAGGCAGAGGGCTGCTTATTGCTGGATGCAAGTGTCCTGCGGGGTAAAGTAACGGCATGGGCACTCCCCGGGCCACACAGGGCACCGGACCCTTAGAGAGTGCCATGGGAAATCCCCCGCCCACGCCCCCGGTACCCAAGTCTGTCCTTAGCACACTGTCTGTGCGGGGCTGAAGGTGCTGCAAGGCAGTGTGGCCTGTGGGAAATCGCGCGGTCCTCTGAGTGGCAGGGAGGGCTTCTGTTTCCCCGAACAGGTGCGCAGGGACCCTGTAAAACTGCTGTGACCTCTCAAGTTGGGTCATGTGACCACTCAGGGGTGGGTCACAGGGCCCCACAAGGGTGGGTCACGTGACCCCAAAAGGGTGGGTCACGAGACCCCTCAAGGGTGGGTCACGTGACCCCGCAGGGGTTGGTCACGTGACCCCTCAGGGGTGGGTCACGTGACCCCTCAGGGGTGGGTCACGAGACCCCTCAGGGGTGGGTCACGTGACCCCTCAAGGGTAGGTCAGGAGACACCTCAAGGGTGGGTCCCGTGACCCGAGGGAGGCTTGCGTGGGGAGCCTGAGTGCGCACGCGCGGCCCACGTATAGGCCCAAAACGAGCCCGCCGCGGCTCGGAGAAAAGCCATCTCTGGGGGCCTCCCCATGTTCTTCCACTCCTCAAGCGTGACCCCTTTACGGATGGAAGAACAGGGGGATCGTCGCAGTGGTGGGGTCGGGCCAGAGGGCTCTGCGGGTTTGGCTCCACGTACGCCAGGTGCCTGCACACTGGGCCCAGGTGTTTGAGCCCCGTGGAGGCAGAGGGCTGCTTATTGCTGGATGCAAGTGTCCTGCGGGGTAAAGTAACGGCATGGGCACTCCCCGGGCCACACAGGGCACCGGACCCTTAGAGAGTGCCATGGGAAATCCCCCGCCCATGCCTCCGGTACCCAAGTCTGTCCTTAGCACACTGTCTGTGCGGGGCTGAAGGTGCTGCAAGGCAGTGTGGCCTGTGGGAAATCGCGCGGTCCTCTGAGTGGCAGGGAGGGCTTCTGTTTCCCCGAACAGGTGCGCAGGGACCCTGTAAAACTGCTGTGACCTCTCAAGGTGGGTCATGTGACCCCTCAAGGGTGGGGCACGTGACCTCCCAAGGGTGGGTCACGAGACCCCTCAGGGGTGGGTCACGGGGCCCCACAGGGGTGGGTCACCTGACCCCTCAAGGGTGGGTCACGGGACTCCACAAGGGTGGGGTCTCCTGACCCCTCAGGGGTGGGTCAGGAGACCCCTCAGGGGTGGGTCACGTGACCCCTCAAGGGTAGGTCAGGAGACACCTCAAGCGTGGGTCCCGTGACCCGAGGGAGGCTTGCGTGGGGAGCCTGAGTGCGCACGCGCGGCCCCCGTATAGGCCCAAAACGAGCCAGCCGCGGCTCGGAGAAAAGCCATATCAGGGGGCCTCCCCATGTTCTTCCACTCCTCAAGCGTGACCCCTTTACGGATGGAAGAAAAGGGGGATCTTCGCAGTGGTGGGGTCAGGCCTGAGGTGTCTGTTTTTTTGCCTCCATGAAGGCCAGTTCCTGGCACACCGGGCCCAGGTGTCCCGGCCCCATGTGGCTAGAGGGCCGCTTATGGCAGGAATCAGGTCTCCTGCGGGGGTCAAGGGACGGCTTGGACACTCACCGGGCGAGAGAGGACGCCTGGCCATCAGACAGCCCCCTGGAAAATCCCCCGCCCAGGCCCCCGGTCCCCAAGTCTTTCCTGCGCACACTGTCTCTGAGGAGCTGGGAGAGCTGCTGGGAAGTGTGGCCCATGGGAAATCGCGCGGTCCCCTGGGTGGCAGGGAGGGCACCTGTGTCCACGGACAGGTGCCCAGGGACCCTGTGGAACTGCTGTGACCTCTAAAGGGTGGGTCAGGTGAGCCGAGGGAGGCGTGTGCTTGGGAGCCTGAGTGCGCATGCGCGGCCCACGTATAGGCCCGAAACGAGCCAGCCGCGGCTCGGAGAAAAGCCATCTCCTGGGGCCTCCCCATGTTCCTCCACTCCTCAAGCGTCACCCCTTTAAGGATGGAAGAAAAGGGGGATCTTCGCAGTGGTGGGTTCGGGCCAGAGGGCTCTGCGGGTTTGCCTCCACGTACGCCAGGTGCTCGCACAACGGGCCCAGGTGTTTGAGCCCCGTGGAGGCAGAGGGCTGCTTATTGCTGGATGATAGTGTCCTGCAGGGTTAAGGGACGGCGTGGGCACTCCCAGGGCGACAGAGGGCACCTGGCCTTTAGAGAGTTCCCTGGAAAATTCCCCGCCCAGGCCCCTGGTCCACAAGTCTATCCTGCGCACAGTGTCTGTGCGAGGCTGGGGGTGCTTCGGGCAGTGTTCCCCAGCGGAAATCGCGTGGTCCTCTAGGTGGCAGGGAGGGCTCCTGTGTCCACGGACAGGTGCCCAGGGACCCTGTGGAACTGCTGTGACCTCTAAAGGGTGGGTCAGGTGAGCCGAGGGAGGCGAGTGCTTGGGAGCCTGAGTGCGCATGCGCGGCCCACGTATAGGCCCCAAACGAGCCAGCCATGTCTCGGAGAAAAGCCATCTCCTGGGGGCCTCCCCATGTTCTTCCACTCCTCAAGCGTGACCCCTTTACGGATGGAAGAAAAGGGGGATCTTCGCAGTGGTGGGGTCGGGCCTGAGGTGTCTGTTTGTTTGCCTCCATGTAGGCCAGTTGCTTGCACACCGGGCCCAGGTGTCCCGGCCCCATGTGGCTAGAGGGCCGCTTATGGCAGGAATCAGGTCTCCTGCAGGGGTCAAGGGACGGCTTGGACACTCACCGGGCGAGAGAGGACGCCTGGCCATCAGACAGCCCCCTGGAAAATCCCCCGCCCAGGCCCCCGGTCCCCAAGTCTTTCCTGCGCACACTGTCTCTGAGGAGCTGGGAGAGCTGCTGGGAAGTGTGGCCCATGGGAAATCGCGCGGTCCCCTGGGTGGCAGGGAGGGCTCCTGTGTCCACGGACAGGTGCCCAGGGACCCTGTGGAACTGCTGTGACCTCTAAAGGGTGGGTCAGGTGAGCCGAGGGAGGCGTGTGCTTGGGAGCCTGAGTGCGCATGCGCGGCCCACGTATAGGCCCGAAACGAGCCAGCCGCGGCTCGGAGAAAAGCCATCTCCTGGGGCCTCCCCATGTTCCTACACTCCTCAAGCGTCACCCCTTTAAGGATGGAAGAAAAGGGGGATCTTCGCAGTGGTGGGTTCGGGCCAGAGGGCTCTGCGGGTTTGCCTCCACGTACGCCAGGTGCTCGCACTACGGGCCCAGGTGTTTGAGCCCCGTGGAGGCAGAGGGCTGCTTATTGCTGGATGATAGTGTCCTGCAGGGTTAAGGGACGGCGGGGGCACTCCCAGGGCGACAGAGGGCACCTGGCCTTTAGAGAGTTCCCTGGAAAATTCCCCGCCCAGGCCCCTGGTCCACAAGTCTATCCTGCGCACAGTGTCTGTGCGAGGCTGGGAGTGCTTCCGGGCAGTGTTCCCCAGCGGAAATTGCGTGGTCCTCTAGGTGGCAGGGAGGGCTCCTGTGTCCACGGACAGGTGCCCAGGGACCCTGTGGAACTGCTGTGACCTCTAAAGGGTGGGTCAGGTGAGCCGAGGGAGGCGTGTGCTTGGGAGCCTGAGTGCGCATGCGCGGCCCACCTATAGACCCGAAACGAGCCAGACGCGGCTCGGAGAAAAGACATCTCCTGGGGGCATCCCCATGTTCTTCCACTCCTCAAGCGTGACCCCTTTAGGGATGGAGGAAAAGGGGGATCTTCACAGTGGCGGGTTCGGGCCAGAGGGCTCTGCGGGTTTGCCTCCACGTACGCCAGGTGCCCGCACACCGGGCCCAGGTGTTTGAGCCCCGTGGAGGCAGAGGGCTGCTTATTGCTGGATGCAAGTGTCCTGCGGGGTAAAGTAACGGCATGGGCACTCCCCGGGCCACACAGGGCACCGGACCCTTAGAGAGTGCCATGGGAAATCCCCCGCCCACGCCCCCGGTACCCAAGTCTGTCCTTAGCACACTGTCTGTGCGGGGCTGAAGGTGCTGCAAGGCAGTGTGGCCTGTGGGAAATCGCGCGGTCCTCTGAGTGGCAGGGAGGGCTTCTGTTTCCCCGAACAGGTGCGCAGGGACCCTGTAAAACTGCTGTGACCTCTCAAGTTGGGTCATGTGACCACTCAGGGGTGGGTCACAGGGCCCCACAAGGGTGGGTCACGTGACCCCAAAAGGGTGGGTCACGAGACCCCTCAAGGGTGGGTCACGTGACCCCGCAGGGGTTGGTCACGTGACCCCTCAGGGGTGGGTCACGTGACCCCTCAGGGGTGGGTCACGAGACCCCTCAGGGGTGGGTCACGTGACCCCTCAAGGGTAGGTCAGGAGACACCTCAAGGGTGGGTCCCGTGACCCGAGGGAGGCTTGCGTGGGGAGCCTGAGTGCGCACGCGCGGCCCACGTATAGGCCCAAAACGAGCCCGCCGCGGCTCGGAGAAAAGCCATCTCTGGGGGCCTCCCCATGTTCTTCCACTCCTCAAGCGTGACCCCTTTACGGATGGAAGAACAGGGGGATCGTCGCAGTGGTGGGGTCGGGCCAGAGGGCTCTGCGGGTTTGGCTCCACGTACGCCAGGTGCCTGCACACTGGGCCCAGGTGTTTGAGCCCCGTGGAGGCAGAGGGCTGCTTATTGCTGGATGCAAGTGTCCTGCGGGGTAAAGTAACGGCATGGGCACTCCCCGGGCCACACAGGGCACCGGACCCTTAGAGAGTGCCATGGGAAATCCCCCGCCCATGCCTCCGGTACCCAAGTCTGTCCTTAGCACACTGTCTGTGCGGGGCTGAAGGTGCTGCAAGGCAGTGTGGCCTGTGGGAAATCGCGCGGTCCTCTGAGTGGCAGGGAGGGCTTCTGTTTCCCCGAACAGGTGCGCAGGGACCCTGTAAAACTGCTGTGACCTCTCAAGGTGGGTCATGTGACCCCTCAAGGGTGGGGCACGTGACCTCCCAAGGGTGGGTCACGAGACCCCTCAGGGGTGGGTCACGGGGCCCCACAGGGGTGGGTCACCTGACCCCTCAAGGGTGGGTCACGGGACTCCACAAGGGTGGGGTCTCCTGACCCCTCAGGGGTGGGTCAGGAGACCCCTCAGGGGTGGGTCACGTGACCCCTCAAGGGTAGGTCAGGAGACACCTCAAGCGTGGGTCCCGTGACCCGAGGGAGGCTTGCGTGGGGAGCCTGAGTGCGCACGCGCGGCCCCCGTATAGGCCCAAAACGAGCCAGCCGCGGCTCGGAGAAAAGCCATATCAGGGGGCCTCCCCATGTTCTTCCACTCCTCAAGCGTGACCCCTTTACGGATGGAAGAAAAGGGGGATCTTCGCAGTGGTGGGGTCAGGCCTGAGGTGTCTGTTTTTTTGCCTCCATGAAGGCCAGTTCCTGGCACACCGGGCCCAGGTGTCCCGGCCCCATGTGGCTAGAGGGCCGCTTATGGCAGGAATCAGGTCTCCTGCGGGGGTCAAGGGACGGCTTGGACACTCACCGGGCGAGAGAGGACGCCTGGCCATCAGACAGCCCCCTGGAAAATCCCCCGCCCAGGCCCCCGGTCCCCAAGTCTTTCCTGCGCACACTGTCTCTGAGGAGCTGGGAGAGCTGCTGGGAAGTGTGGCCCATGGGAAATCGCGCGGTCCCCTGGGTGGCAGGGAGGGCACCTGTGTCCACGGACAGGTGCCCAGGGACCCTGTGGAACTGCTGTGACCTCTAAAGGGTGGGTCAGGTGAGCCGAGGGAGGCGTGTGCTTGGGAGCCTGAGTGCGCATGCGCGGCCCACGTATAGGCCCGAAACGAGCCAGCCGCGGCTCGGAGAAAAGCCATCTCCTGGGGCCTCCCCATGTTCCTCCACTCCTCAAGCGTCACCCCTTTAAGGATGGAAGAAAAGGGGGATCTTCGCAGTGGTGGGTTCGGGCCAGAGGGCTCTGCGGGTTTGCCTCCACGTACGCCAGGTGCTCGCACAACGGGCCCAGGTGTTTGAGCCCCGTGGAGGCAGAGGGCTGCTTATTGCTGGATGATAGTGTCCTGCAGGGTTAAGGGACGGCGTGGGCACTCCCAGGGCGACAGAGGGCACCTGGCCTTTAGAGAGTTCCCTGGAAAATTCCCCGCCCAGGCCCCTGGTCCACAAGTCTATCCTGCGCACAGTGTCTGTGCGAGGCTGGGGGTGCTTCGGGCAGTGTTCCCCAGCGGAAATCGCGTGGTCCTCTAGGTGGCAGGGAGGGCTCCTGTGTCCACGGACAGGTGCCCAGGGACCCTGTGGAACTGCTGTGACCTCTAAAGGGTGGGTCAGGTGAGCCGAGGGAGGCGAGTGCTTGGGAGCCTGAGTGCGCATGCGCGGCCCACTTATAGGCCCCAAACGAGCCAGCCGCGTCTCGGAGAAAAGCCATCTCCTGGGGGCCTCCCCATGTTCTTCCACTCCTCAAGCGTGACCCCTTTACGGATGGAAGAAAAGGGGGATCTTCGCAGTGGTGGGGTCGGGCCTGAGGTGTCTGTTTGTTTGCCTCCATGTAGGCCAGTTGCTTGCACACCGGGCCCAGGTGTCCCGGCCCCATGTGGCTAGAGGGCCGCTTATGGCCGGAATCAGGTCTCCTGCAGGGGTCAAGGGACGGCTTGGACACTCACCGGGCGAGAGAGGACGCCTGGCCATCAGACAGCCCCCTGGAAAATCCCCCGCCCAGGCCCCCGGTCCCCAAGTCTTTCCTGCGCACACTGTCTCTGAGGAGCTGGGAGAGCTGCTGGGAAGTGTGGCCCATGGGAAATCGCGCGGTCCCCTGGGTGGCAGGGAGGGCTCCTGTGTCCACGGACAGGTGCCCAGGGACCCTGTGGAACTGCTGTGACCTCTAAAGGGTGGGTCAGGTGAGCCGAGGGAGGCGTGTGCTTGGGAGCCTGAGTGCGCATGCGCGGCCCACGTATAGGCCCGAAACGAGCCAGCCGCGGCTCGGAGAAAAGCCATCTCCTGGGGCCTCCCCATGTTCCTACACTCCTCAAGCGTCACCCCTTTAAGGATGGAAGAAAAGGGGGATCTTCGCAGTGGTGGGTTCGGGCCAGAGGGCTCTGTGGGTTTGCCTCCACGTACGCCAGGTGCTCGCACTACGGGCCCAGGTGTTTGAGCCCCGTGGAGGCAGAGGGCTGCTTATTGCTGGATGATAGTGTCCTGCAGGGTTAAGGGACGGCGGGGGCACTCCCAGGGCGACAGAGGGCACCTGGCCTTTAGAGAGTTCCCTGGAAAATTCCCCGCCCAGGCCCCTGGTCCACAAGTCTATCCTGCGCACAGTGTCTGTGCGAGGCTGGGAGTGCTTCCGGGCAGTGTTCCCCAGCGGAAATTGCGTGGTCCTCTAGGTGGCAGGGAGGGCTCCTGTGTCCACGGACAGGTGCCCAGGGACCCTGTGGAACTGCTGTGACCTCTAAAGGGTGGGTCAGGTGAGCCAAGGGAGGCGTGTGCTTGGGAGCCTGAGTGCGCATGCGCGGCCCACCTATAGACCCGAAACGAGCCAGACGCGGCTCGGAGAAAAGACATCTCCTGGGGGCATCCCCATGTTCTTCCACTCCTCAGGCGTGACCCCTTTACGGATGGAAGAAAAGGGGGATCTTCGCAGTGGTGGGTTCGGGCCAGAGGGCTCTGCGGGTTTGCCTCCACGTACGCCAGGTGCTCGCACAACGGGCCCAGGTGTTTGAGCCCCGTGGAGGCAGAGGGCTGCTTATTGCTGGATGCAAGTGTCCTGCGGGGTAAAGTAACGGCATGGGCACTCCCCGGGCCACACAGGGCACCGGACCCTTAGAGAGTGCCATGGGAAATCCCCCGCCCACGCCCCCGGTACCCAAGTCTGTCCTTAGCACACTGTCTGTGCGGGGCTGAAGGTGCTGCAAGGCAGTGTGGCCTGTGGGAAATCGCGCGGTCCTCTGAGTGGCAGGGAGGGCTTCTGTTTCCCCGAACAGGTGCGCAGGGACCCTGTAAAACTGCTGTGACCTCTCAAGTTGGGTCATGTGACCACTCAGGGGTGGGTCACAGGGCCCCACAAGGGTGGGTCACGTGACCCCAAAAGGGTGGGTCACGAGACCCCTCAAGGGTGGGTCACGTGACCCCGCAGGGGTTGGTCACGTGACCCCTCAGGGGTGGGTCACGTGACCCCTCAGGGGTGGGTCACGAGACCCCTCAGGGGTGGGTCACGTGACCCCTCAAGGGTAGGTCAGGAGACACCTCAAGGGTGGGTCCCGTGACCCGAGGGAGGCTTGCGTGGGGAGCCTGAGTGCGCACGCGCGGCCCACGTATAGGCCCAAAACGAGCCCGCCGCGGCTCGGAGAAAAGCCATCTCTGGGGGCCTCCCCATGTTCTTCCACTCCTCAAGCGTGACCCCTTTACGGATGGAAGAACAGGGGGATCGTCGCAGTGGTGGGGTCGGGCCAGAGGGCTCTGCGGGTTTGGCTCCACGTACGCCAGGTGCCTGCACACTGGGCCCAGGTGTTTGAGCCCCGTGGAGGCAGAGGGCTGCTTATTGCTGGATGCAAGTGTCCTGCGGGGTAAAGTAACGGCATGGGCACTCCCCGGGCCACACAGGGCACCGGACCCTTAGAGAGTGCCATGGGAAATCCCCCGCCCATGCCTCCGGTACCCAAGTCTGTCCTTAGCACACTGTCTGTGCGGGGCTGAAGGTGCTGCAAGGCAGTGTGGCCTGTGGGAAATCGCGCGGTCCTCTGAGTGGCAGGGAGGGCTTCTGTTTCCCCGAACAGGTGCGCAGGGACCCTGTAAAACTGCTGTGACCTCTCAAGGTGGGTCATGTGACCCCTCAAGGGTGGGGCACGTGACCTCCCAAGGGTGGGTCACGAGACCCCTCAGGGGTGGGTCACGGGGCCCCACAGGGGTGGGTCACGTGACCCCTCAAGGGTGGGTCACGGGACTCCACAAGGGTGGGGTCTCCTGACCCCTCAGGGGTGGGTCAGGAGACCCCTCAGGGGTGGGTCACGTGACCCCTCAAGGGTAGGTCAGGAGACACCTCAAGCGTGGGTCCCGTGACCCGAGGGAGGCTTGCGTGGGGAGCCTGAGTGCGCACGTGCGGCCCCCGTATAGGCCCAAAACGAGCCAGCCGCGGCTCGGAGAAAAGCCATATCAGGGGGCCTCCCCATGTTCTTCCACTCCTCAAGCGTGACCCCTTTACGGATGGAAGAAAAGGGGGATCTTCGCAGTGGTGGGGTCAGGCCTGAGGTGTCTGTTTTTTTGCCTCCATGAAGGCCAGTTCCTGGCACACCGGGCCCAGGTGTCCCGGCCCCATGTGGCTAGAGGGCCGCTTATGGCAGGAATCAGGTCTCCTGCGGGGGTCAAGGGACGGCTTGGACACTCACTGGGCGAGAGAGGACGCCTGGCCATCAGACAGCCCCCTGGAAAATCCCCCGCCCAGGCCCCCGGTCCCCAAGTCTTTCCTGCGCACACTGTCTCTGAGGAGCTGGGAGAGCTGCTGGGAAGTGTGGCCCATGGGAAATCGCGCGGTCCCCTGGGTGGCAGGGAGGGCACCTGTGTCCACGGACAGGTGCCCAGGGACCCTGTGGAACTGCTGTGACCTCTAAAGGGTGGGTCAGGTGAGCCAAGGGAGGCGTGTGCTTGGGAGCCTGAGTGCGCATGCGCGGCCCACGTATAGGCCCGAAACGAGCCAGCCGCGGCTCGGAGAAAAGCCATCTCCTGGGGCCTCCCCATGTTCCTCCACTCCTCAAGCGTCACCCCTTTAAGGATGGAAGAAAAGGGGGATCTTCGCAGTGGTGGGTTCGGGCCAGAGGGCTCTGCGGGTTTGCCTCCACGTACGCCAGGTGCTCGCACAACGGGCCCAGGTGTTTGAGCCCCGTGGAGGCAGAGGGCTGCTTATTGCTGGATGATAGTGTCCTGCAGGGTTAAGGGACGGCGTGGGCACTCCCAGGGCGACAGAGGGCACCTGGCCTTTAGAGAGTTCCCTGGAAAATTCCCCGCCCAGGCCCCTGGTCCACAAGTCTATCCTGCGCACAGTGTCTGTGCGAGGCTGGGGGTGCTTCGGGCAGTGTTCCCCAGCGGAAATCGCGTGGTCCTCTAGGTGGCAGGGAGGGCTCCTGTGTCCACGGACAGGTGCCCAGGGACCCTGTGGAACTGCTGTGACCTCTAAAGGGTGGGTCAGGTGAGCCGAGGGAGGCGAGTGCTTGGGAGCCTGAGTGCGCATGCGCGGCCCACGTATAGGCCCCAAACGAGCCAGCCGCGTCTCGGAGAAAAGCCATCTCCTGGGGGCCTCCCCATGTTCTTCCACTCCTCAAGCGTGACCCCTTTACGGATGGAAGAAAAGGGGGATCTTCGCAGTGGTGGGGTCGGGCCTGAGGTGTCTGTTTGTTTGCCTCCATGTAGGCCAGTTGCTGGCTCACCGGGCCCAGGTGTCCCGGCACCATGTGGCTAGAGGGCCGCTTATGGCAGGAATCAGGTCTCCTGCGGGGGTCAAGGGACGGCTTGGACACTCAACGGGCGAGAGAGGACGCCTGGCCATCAGACAGCCCCCTGGAAAATCCCCCGCCCAGGCCCCCGGTCCCCAAGCCTTTCCTGCGCACAGTGTCTCTGAGGAGCTGGGAGAGCTGCTGGGAAGTGTGGCCCATGGGAAATCGCGCGGTCCTCTGGGTGGCAGGGAGGGCTCCTGTGTCCACGGACAGGTGCCCAGGGACCCTGTGGAACTGCTGTGACCTCTAAAGGGTGGGTCAGGTGAGCCGAGGGAGGCGTGTGCTTGAGAGCCTGAGTGCGCATGCGCGGCCCAGGTATAGGCCTGAAACCAGCCAGCCGCGGCTCGGAGAAAAGCCATCTCCTGGGGGCCTCCCCATGTTCTTCCATTCCTCAAGCGTGACCCCTTTACGGATGGAAGAAAAGGGGGATCTTCGCAGTGGTGGGTTCGGGCCAGAGGGCTCTGCGGGTTTGCCTCCACGTACGCCAGGTGCCCGCACACCGGGCCCAGGTGTTTGAGCCCCGTGGAGGCAGAGGGCTGCTTATTGCTGGATGCAAGTGTCCTGCGGGGTAAAGTAACGGCATGGGCACTCCCGGGGCCACACAGGGCACCGGACCCTTAGAGAGTTCCATGGGAAATCCCCCGCCCATGCCCCCGGTACCCAAGTCTGTCCTTAGCACACTGTCTGTGCGGGGCTGAAGGTGCTGCTAGGCAGTGTGGCCTGTGGGAAATCGCGCATTCCTCTGAGTGGCAGGGAGGGCTTCTGTTTCCCCGAACAGGTGCGCAGGGACCCTGTAAAACTGCTGTGACCTCTCAAGGTGGGTCACGAGACCCCTCAGGGGTGGGGCACGTGACCTCCCAAGGGTGGGTCACGAGACCCCTCAAGGGTGGGTCGCGGGACCCAACAAGGGTGGGTAACGTGACCGCACAAGGGTGGGTCACGAGACCCCTCAGGGGTGGGTCACGTGACCCATCAGGGGTGGGTCACGTGACCCCGCAGGGGTGGGTCACGAGACCCCTTAGGGGTGGGTCACGTGACCCCTCAGGGTTGGGTCACGAGACCCCTCAGGGGTGGGTCACGTGACCCCTCAAGGGTCGGTCAGGGGACACCTCAAGGGTGGGTCCCGTGACCCGAAGGAGGCCAGCGTGGGGAGCCTGAGTGCGCACGCGCGGCCCCTGTACAGGCCCAAAACGAGCCAGCCGCGGCTCGGAGAAAAGCCATCTCCTGGGGGCCTCCCCATGTTCTTCCACTCCTCAAGCGTGACCCCTTTACGGATGGAAGAAAAGGGGGATCTTCGCAGTGGTGGGGTCAGGCCTGAGGTGTCTGTTTTTTTGCCTCCATGAAGGCCAGTTCCTGGCACACCGGGCCCAGGTGTCCCGGCCCCATGTGGCTAGAGGGCCGCTTATGGCAGGAATCAGGTCTCCTGCGGGGGTCAAGGGACGGCTTGGACACTCACCGGGCGAGAGAGGACGCCTGGCCATCAGACAGCCCCCTGGAAAATCCCCCGCCCAGGCCCCCGGTCCCCAAGTCTTTCCTGCGCACACTGTCTCTGAGGAGCTGGGAGAGCTGCTGGGAAGTGTGGCCCATGGGAAATCGCGCGGTCCCCTGGGTGGCAGGGAGGGCACCTGTGTCCACGGACAGGTGCCCAGGGACCCTGTGGAACTGCTGTGACCTCTAAAGGGTGGGTCAGGTGAGCCGAGGGAGGCGTGTGCTTGGGAGCCTGAGTGCGCATGCGCGGCCCACGTATAGGCCCGAAACGAGCCAGCCGCGGCTCGGAGAAAAGCCATCTCCTGGGGCCTCCCCATGTTCCTACACTCCTCAAGCGTCACCCCTTTAAGGATGGAAGAAAAGGGGGATCTTCGCAGTGGTGGGTTCGGGCCAGAGGGCTCTGCGGGTTTGCCTCCACGTACGCCAGGTGCTCGCACTACGGGCCCAGGTGTTTGAGCCCCGTGGAGGCAGAGGGCTGCTTATTGCTGGATGATAGTGTCCTGCAGGGTTAAGGGACGGCGGGGGCACTCCCAGGGCGACAGAGGGCACCTGGCCTTTAGAGAGTTCCCTGGAAAATTCCCCGCCCAGGCCCCTGGTCCACAAGTCTATCCTGCGCACAGTGTCTGTGCGAGGCTGGGAGTGCTTCCGGGCAGTGTTCCCCAGCGGAAATTGCGTGGTCCTCTAGGTGGCAGGGAGGGCTCCTGTGTCCACGGACAGGTGCCCAGGGACCCTGTGGAACTGCTGTGACCTCTAAAGGGTGGGTCAGGTGAGCCAAGGGAGGCGTGTGCTTGGGAGCCTGAGTGCGCATGCGCGGCCCACCTATAGACCCGAAACGAGCCAGACGCGGCTCGGAGAAAAGACATCTCCTGGGGGCATCCCCATGTTCTTCCACTCCTCAGGCGTGACCCCTTTACGGATGGAAGAAAAGGGGGATCTTCGCAGTGGTGGGTTCGGGCCAGAGGGCTCTGCGGGTTTGCCTCCACGTACGCCAGGTGCTCGCACAACGGGCCCAGGTGTTTGAGCCCCGTGGAGGCAGAGGGCTGCTTATTGCTGGATGCAAGTGTCCTGCGGGGTAAAGTAACGGCATGGGCACTCCCCGGGCCACACAGGGCACCGGACCCTTAGAGAGTGCCATGGGAAATCCCCCGCCCACGCCCCCGGTACCCAAGTCTGTCCTTAGCACACTGTCTGTGCGGGGCTGAAGGTGCTGCAAGGCAGTGTGGCCTGTGGGAAATCGCGCGGTCCTCTGAGTGGCAGGGAGGGCTTCTGTTTCCCCGAACAGGTGCGCAGGGACCCTGTAAAACTGCTGTGACCTCTCAAGTTGGGTCATGTGACCACTCAGGGGTGGGTCACAGGGCCCCACAAGGGTGGGTCACGTGACCCCAAAAGGGTGGGTCACGAGACCCCTCAAGGGTGGGTCACGTGACCCCGCAGGGGTTGGTCACGTGACCCCTCAGGGGTGGGTCACGTGACCCCTCAGGGGTGGGTCACGAGACCCCTCAGGGGTGGGTCACGTGACCCCTCAAGGGTAGGTCAGGAGACACCTCAAGGGTGGGTCCCGTGACCCGAGGGAGGCTTGCGTGGGGAGCCTGAGTGCGCACGCGCGGCCCACGTATAGGCCCAAAACGAGCCCGCCGCGGCTCGGAGAAAAGCCATCTCTGGGGGCCTCCCCATGTTCTTCCACTCCTCAAGCGTGACCCCTTTACGGATGGAAGAACAGGGGGATCGTCGCAGTGGTGGGGTCGGGCCAGAGGGCTCTGCGGGTTTGGCTCCACGTACGCCAGGTGCCTGCACACTGGGCCCAGGTGTTTGAGCCCCGTGGAGGCAGAGGGCTGCTTATTGCTGGATGCAAGTGTCCTGCGGGGTAAAGTAACGGCATGGGCACTCCCCGGGCCACACAGGGCACCGGACCCTTAGAGAGTGCCATGGGAAATCCCCCGCCCATGCCTCCGGTACCCAAGTCTGTCCTTAGCACACTGTCTGTGCGGGGCTGAAGGTGCTGCAAGGCAGTGTGGCCTGTGGGAAATCGCGCGGTCCTCTGAGTGGCAGGGAGGGCTTCTGTTTCCCCGAACAGGTGCGCAGGGACCCTGTAAAACTGCTGTGACCTCTCAAGGTGGGTCATGTGACCCCTCAAGGGTGGGGCACGTGACCTCCCAAGGGTGGGTCACGAGACCCCTCAGGGGTGGGTCACGGGGCCCCACAGGGGTGGGTCACGTGACCCCTCAAGGGTGGGTCACGGGACTCCACAAGGGTGGGGTCTCCTGACCCCTCAGGGGTGGGTCAGGAGACCCCTCAGGGGTGGGTCACGTGACCCCTCAAGGGTAGGTCAGGAGACACCTCAAGCGTGGGTCCCGTGACCCGAGGGAGGCTTGCGTGGGGAGCCTGAGTGCGCACGTGCGGCCCCCGTATAGGCCCAAAACGAGCCAGCCGCGGCTCGGAGAAAAGCCATATCAGGGGGCCTCCCCATGTTCTTCCACTCCTCAAGCGTGACCCCTTTACGGATGGAAGAAAAGGGGGATCTTCGCAGTGGTGGGGTCAGGCCTGAGGTGTCTGTTTTTTTGCCTCCATGAAGGCCAGTTCCTGGCACACCGGGCCCAGGTGTCCCGGCCCCATGTGGCTAGAGGGCCGCTTATGGCAGGAATCAGGTCTCCTGCGGGGGTCAAGGGACGGCTTGGACACTCACCGGGCGAGAGAGGACGCCTGGCCATCAGACAGCCCCCTGGAAAATCCCCCGCCCAGGCCCCCGGTCCCCAAGTCTTTCCTGCGCACACTGTCTCTGAGGAGCTGGGAGAGCTGCTGGGAAGTGTGGCCCATGGGAAATCGCGCGGTCCCCTGGGTGGCAGGGAGGGCACCTGTGTCCACGGACAGGTGCCCAGGGACCCTGTGGAACTGCTGTGACCTCTAAAGGGTGGGTCAGGTGAGCCGAGGGAGGCGTGTGCTTGGGAGCCTGAGTGCGCATGCGCGGCCCACGTATAGGCCCGAAACGAGCCAGCCGCGGCTCGGAGAAAAGCCATCTCCTGGGGCCTCCCCATGTTCCTCCACTCCTCAAGCGTCACCCCTTTAAGGATGGAAGAAAAGGGGGATCTTCGCAGTGGTGGGTTCGGGCCAGAGGGCTCTGCGGGTTTGCCTCCACGTACGCCAGGTGCTCGCACTACGGGCCCAGGTGTTTGAGCCCCGTGGAGGCAGAGGGCTGCTTATTGCTGGATGATAGTGTCCTGCAGGGTTAAGGGACGGCGGGGGCACTCCCAGGGCGACAGAGGGCACCTGGCCTTTAGAGAGTTCCCTGGAAAATTCCCCGCCCAGGCCCCTGGTCCACAAGTCTATCCTGCGCACAGTGTCTGTGCGAGGCTGGGGGTGCTTCGGGCAGTGTTCCCCAGCGGAAATCGCGTGGTCCTCTAGGTGGCAGGGAGGGCTCCTGTGTCCACGGACAGGTGCCCAGGGACCCTGTGGAACTGCTGTGACCTCTAAAGGGTGGGTCAGGTGAGCCAAGGGAGGCGTGTGCTTGGGAGCCTGAGTGCGCATGCGCGGCCCACCTATAGACCCGAAACGAGCCAGACGCGGCTCGGAGAAAAGACATCTCCTGGGGGCATCCCCATGTTCTTCCACTCCTCAGGCGTGACCCCTTTACGGATGGAAGAAAAGGGGGATCTTCGCAGTGGTGGGTTCGGGCCAGAGGGCTCTGCGGGTTTGCCTCCACGTACGCCAGGTGCTCGCACAACGGGCCCAGGTGTTTGAGCCCCGTGGAGGCAGAGGGCTGCTTATTGCTGGATGCAAGTGTCCTGCGGGTTAAAGTAACGGCATGGGCACTCCCCGGGCCACACAGGGCACCGGACCCTTAGAGAGTGCCATGGGAAATCCCCCGCCCACGCCCCCGGTACCCAAGTCTGTCCTTAGCACACTGTCTGTGCGGGGCTGAAGGTGCTGCAAGGCAGTGTGGCCTGTGGGAAATCGCGCGGTCCTCTGAGTGGCAGGGAGGGCTTCTGTTTCCCCGAACAGGTGCGCAGGGACCCTGTAAAACTGCTGTGACCTCTCAAGTTGGGTCATGTGACCACTCAGGGGTGGGTCACAGGGCCCCACAAGGGTGGGTCACGTGACCCCAAAAGGGTGGGTCACGAGACCCCTCAAGGGTGGGTCACGTGACCCCGCAGGGGTTGGTCACGTGACCCCTCAGGGGTGGGTCACGTGACCCCTCAGGGGTGGGTCACGAGACCCCTCAGGGGTGGGTCACGTGACCCCTCAAGGGTAGGTCAGGAGACACCTCAAGGGTGGGTCCCGTGACCCGAGGGAGGCTTGCGTGGGGAGCCTGAGTGCGCACGCGCGGCCCACGTATAGGCCCAAAACGAGCCCGCCGCGGCTCGGAGAAAAGCCATCTCTGGGGGCCTCCCCATGTTCTTCCACTCCTCAAGCGTGACCCCTTTACGGATGGAAGAACAGGGGGATCGTCGCAGTGGTGGGGTCGGGCCAGAGGGCTCTGCGGGTTTGGCTCCACGTACGCCAGGTGCCTGCACACTGGGCCCAGGTGTTTGAGCCCCGTGGAGGCAGAGGGCTGCTTATTGCTGGATGCAAGTGTCCTGCGGGGTAAAGTAACGGCATGGGCACTCCCCGGGCCACACAGGGCACCGGACCCTTAGAGAGTGCCATGGGAAATCCCCCGCCCATGCCTCCGGTACCCAAGTCTGTCCTTAGCACACTGTCTGTGCGGGGCTGAAGGTGCTGCAAGGCAGTGTGGCCTGTGGGAAATCGCGCGGTCCTCTGAGTGGCAGGGAGGGCTTCTGTTTCCCCGAACAGGTGCGCAGGGACCCTGTAAAACTGCTGTGACCTCTCAAGGTGGGTCATGTGACCCCTCAAGGGTGGGGCACGTGACCTCCCAAGGGTGGGTCACGAGACCCCTCAGGGGTGGGTCACGGGGCCCCACAGGGGTGGGTCACGTGACCCCTCAAGGGTGGGTCACGGGACTCCACAAGGGTGGGGTCTCCTGACCCCTCAGGGGTGGGTCAGGAGACCCCTCAGGGGTGGGTCACGTGACCCCTCAAGGGTAGGTCAGGAGACACCTCAAGCGTGGGTCCCGTGACCCGAGGGAGGCTTGCGTGGGGAGCCTGAGTGCGCACGTGCGGCCCCCGTATAGGCCCAAAACGAGCCAGCCGCGGCTCGGAGAAAAGCCATATCAGGGGGCCTCCCCATGTTCTTCCACTCCTCAAGCGTGACCCCTTTACGGATGGAAGAAAAGGGGGATCTTCGCAGTGGTGGGGTCAGGCCTGAGGTGTCTGTTTTTTTGCCTCCATGAAGGCCAGTTCCTGGCACACCGGGCCCAGGTGTCCCGGCCCCATGTGGCTAGAGGGCCGCTTATGGCAGGAATCAGGTCTCCTGCGGGGGTCAAGGGACGGCTTGGACACTCACCGGGCGAGAGAGGACGCCTGGCCATCAGACAGCCCCCTGGAAAATCCCCCGCCCAGGCCCCCGGTCCCCAAGTCTTTCCTGCGCACACTGTCTCTGAGGAGCTGGGAGAGCTGCTGGGAAGTGTGGCCCATGGGAAATCGCGCGGTCCCCTGGGTGGCAGGGAGGGCACCTGTGTCCACGGACAGGTGCCCAGGGACCCTGTGGAACTGCTGTGACCTCTAAAGGGTGGGTCAGGTGAGCCGAGGGAGGCGTGTGCTTGGGAGCCTGAGTGCGCATGCGCGGCCCACGTATAGGCCCGAAACGAGCCAGCCGCGGCTCGGAGAAAAGCCATCTCCTGGGGCCTCCCCATGTTCCTCCACTCCTCAAGCGTCACCCCTTTAAGGATGGAAGAAAAGGGGGATCTTCGCAGTGGTGGGTTCGGGCCAGAGGGCTCTGCGGGTTTGCCTCCACGTACGCCAGGTGCTCGCACAACGGGCCCAGGTGTTTGAGCCCCGTGGAGGCAGAGGGCTGCTTATTGCTGGATGATAGTGTCCTGCAGGGTTAAGGGACGGCGTGGGCACTCCCAGGGCGACAGAGGGCACCTGGCCTTTAGAGAGTTCCCTGGAAAATTCCCCGCCCAGGCCCCTGGTCCACAAGTCTATCCTGCGCACAGTGTCTGTGCGAGGCTGGGGGTGCTTCGGGCAGTGTTCCCCAGCGGAAATCGCGTGGTCCTCTAGGTGGCAGGGAGGGCTCCTGTGTCCACGGACAGGTGCCCAGGGACCCTGTGGAACTGCTGTGACCTCTAAAGGGTGGGTCAGGTGAGCCGAGGGAGGCGAGTGCTTGGGAGCCTGAGTGCGCATGCGCGGCCCACGTATAGGCCCCAAACGAGCCAGCCGCGTCTCGGAGAAAAGCCATCTCCTGGGGGCCTCCCCATGTTCTTCCACTCCTCAAGCGTGACCCCTTTACGGATGGAAGAAAAGGGGGATCTTCGCAGTGGTGGGGTCGGGCCTGAGGTGTCTGTTTGTTTGCCTCCATGTAGGCCAGTTGCTGGCTCACCGGGCCCAGGTGTCCCGGCACCATGTGGCTAGAGGGCCGCTTATGGCAGGAATCAGGTCTCCTGCGGGGGTCAAGGGACGGCTTGGACACTCAACGGGCGAGAGAGGACGCCTGGCCATCAGACAGCCCCCTGGAAAATCCCCCGCCCAGGCCCCCGGTCCCCAAGCCTTTCCTGCGCACAGTGTCTCTGAGGAGCTGGGAGAGCTGCTGGGAAGTGTGGCCCATGGGAAATCGCGCGGTCCTCTGGGTGGCAGGGAGGGCTCCTGTGTCCACGGACAGGTGCCCAGGGACCCTGTGGAACTGCTGTGACCTCTAAAGGGTGGGTCAGGTGAGCCGAGGGAGGCGTGTGCTTGAGAGCCTGAGTGCGCATGCGCGGCCCAGGTATAGGCCTGAAACCAGCCAGCCGCGGCTCGGAGAAAAGCCATCTCCTGGGGGCCTCCCCATGTTCTTCCATTCCTCAAGCGTGACCCCTTTACGGATGGAAGAAAAGGGGGATCTTCGCAGTGGTGGGTTCGGGCCAGAGGGCTCTGCGGGTTTGCCTCCACGTACGCCAGGTGCCCGCACACCGGGCCCAGGTGTTTGAGCCCCGTGGAGGCAGAGGGCTGCTTATTGCTGGATGCAAGTGTCCTGCGGGGTAAAGTAACGGCATGGGCACTCCCGGGGCCACACAGGGCACCGGACCCTTAGAGAGTTCCATGGGAAATCCCCCGCCCATGCCCCCGGTACCCAAGTCTGTCCTTAGCACACTGTCTGTGCGGGGCTGAAGGTGCTGCTAGGCAGTGTGGCCTGTGGGAAATCGCGCATTCCTCTGAGTGGCAGGGAGGGCTTCTGTTTCCCCGAACAGGTGCGCAGGGACCCTGTAAAACTGCTGTGACCTCTCAAGGTGGGTCACGAGACCCCTCAGGGGTGGGGCACGTGACCTCCCAAGGGTGGGTCACGAGACCCCTCAAGGGTGGGTCGCGGGACCCAACAAGGGTGGGTAACGTGACCGCACAAGGGTGGGTCACGAGACCCCTCAGGGGTGGGTCACGTGACCCATCAGGGGTGGGTCACGTGACCCCGCAGGGGTGGGTCACGAGACCCCTTAGGGGTGGGTCACGTGACCCCTCAGGGTTGGGTCACGAGACCCCTCAGGGGTGGGTCACGTGACCCCTCAAGGGTCGGTCAGGGGACACCTCAAGGGTGGGTCCCGTGACCCGAAGGAGGCCAGCGTGGGGAGCCTGAGTGCGCACGCGCGGCCCCTGTACAGGCCCAAAACGAGCCAGCCGCGGCTCGGAGAAAAGCCATCTCCTGGGGGCCTCCCCATGTTCTTCCACTCCTCAAGCGTGACCCCTTTACGGATGGAAGAAAAGGGGGATCTTCGCAGTGGTGGGGTCAGGCCTGAGGTGTCTGTTTTTTTGCCTCCATGAAGGCCAGTTCCTGGCACACCGGGCCCAGGTGTCCCGGCCCCATGTGGCTAGAGGGCCGCTTATGGCAGGAATCAGGTCTCCTGCGGGGGTCAAGGGACGGCTTGGACACTCACCGGGCGAGAGAGGACGCCTGGCCATCAGACAGCCCCCTGGAAAATCCCCCGCCCAGGCCCCCGGTCCCCAAGTCTTTCCTGCGCACACTGTCTCTGAGGAGCTGGGAGAGCTGCTGGGAAGTGTGGCCCATGGGAAATCGCGCGGTCCCCTGGGTGGCAGGGAGGGCACCTGTGTCCACGGACAGGTGCCCAGGGACCCTGTGGAACTGCTGTGACCTCTAAAGGGTGGGTCAGGTGAGCCGAGGGAGGCGTGTGCTTGGGAGCCTGAGTGCGCATGCGCGGCCCACGTATAGGCCCGAAACGAGCCAGCCGCGGCTCGGAGAAAAGCCATCTCCTGGGGCCTCCCCATGTTCCTACACTCCTCAAGCGTCACCCCTTTAAGGATGGAAGAAAAGGGGGATCTTCGCAGTGGTGGGTTCGGGCCAGAGGGCTCTGCGGGTTTGCCTCCACGTACGCCAGGTGCTCGCACTACGGGCCCAGGTGTTTGAGCCCCGTGGAGGCAGAGGGCTGCTTATTGCTGGATGATAGTGTCCTGCAGGGTTAAGGGACGGCGGGGGCACTCCCAGGGCGACAGAGGGCACCTGGCCTTTAGAGAGTTCCCTGGAAAATTCCCCGCCCAGGCCCCTGGTCCACAAGTCTATCCTGCGCACAGTGTCTGTGCGAGGCTGGGAGTGCTTCCGGGCAGTGTTCCCCAGCGGAAATTGCGTGGTCCTCTAGGTGGCAGGGAGGGCTCCTGTGTCCACGGACAGGTGCCCAGGGACCCTGTGGAACTGCTGTGACCTCTAAAGGGTGGGTCAGGTGAGCCAAGGGAGGCGTGTGCTTGGGAGCCTGAGTGCGCATGCGCGGCCCACCTATAGACCCGAAACGAGCCAGACGCGGCTCGGAGAAAAGACATCTCCTGGGGGCATCCCCATGTTCTTCCACTCCTCAGGCGTGACCCCTTTACGGATGGAAGAAAAGGGGGATCTTCGCAGTGGTGGGTTCGGGCCAGAGGGCTCTGCGGGTTTGCCTCCACGTACGCCAGGTGCTCGCACAACGGGCCCAGGTGTTTGAGCCCCGTGGAGGCAGAGGGCTGCTTATTGCTGGATGCAAGTGTCCTGCGGGGTAAAGTAACGGCATGGGCACTCCCCGGGCCACACAGGGCACCGGACCCTTAGAGAGTGCCATGGGAAATCCCCCGCCCACGCCCCCGGTACCCAAGTCTGTCCTTAGCACACTGTCTGTGCGGGGCTGAAGGTGCTGCAAGGCAGTGTGGCCTGTGGGAAATCGCGCGGTCCTCTGAGTGGCAGGGAGGGCTTCTGTTTCCCCGAACAGGTGCGCAGGGACCCTGTAAAACTGCTGTGACCTCTCAAGTTGGGTCATGTGACCACTCAGGGGTGGGTCACAGGGCCCCACAAGGGTGGGTCACGTGACCCCAAAAGGGTGGGTCACGAGACCCCTCAAGGGTGGGTCACGTGACCCCGCAGGGGTTGGTCACGTGACCCCTCAGGGGTGGGTCACGTGACCCCTCAGGGGTGGGTCACGAGACCCCTCAGGGGTGGGTCACGTGACCCCTCAAGGGTAGGTCAGGAGACACCTCAAGGGTGGGTCCCGTGACCCGAGGGAGGCTTGCGTGGGGAGCCTGAGTGCGCACGCGCGGCCCACGTATAGGCCCAAAACGAGCCCGCCGCGGCTCGGAGAAAAGCCATCTCTGGGGGCCTCCCCATGTTCTTCCACTCCTCAAGCGTGACCCCTTTACGGATGGAAGAACAGGGGGATCGTCGCAGTGGTGGGGTCGGGCCAGAGGGCTCTGCGGGTTTGGCTCCACGTACGCCAGGTGCCTGCACACTGGGCCCAGGTGTTTGAGCCCCGTGGAGGCAGAGGGCTGCTTATTGCTGGATGCAAGTGTCCTGCGGGGTAAAGTAACGGCATGGGCACTCCCCGGGCCACACAGGGCACCGGACCCTTAGAGAGTGCCATGGGAAATCCCCCGCCCATGCCTCCGGTACCCAAGTCTGTCCTTAGCACACTGTCTGTGCGGGGCTGAAGGTGCTGCAAGGCAGTGTGGCCTGTGGGAAATCGCGCGGTCCTCTGAGTGGCAGGGAGGGCTTCTGTTTCCCCGAACAGGTGCGCAGGGACCCTGTAAAACTGCTGTGACCTCTCAAGGTGGGTCATGTGACCCCTCAAGGGTGGGGCACGTGACCTCCCAAGGGTGGGTCACGAGACCCCTCAGGGGTGGGTCACGGGGCCCCACAGGGGTGGGTCACGTGACCCCTCAAGGGTGGGTCACGGGACTCCACAAGGGTAGGTCAGGAGACACCTCAAGCGTGGGTCCCGTGACCCGAGGGAGGCTTGCGTGGGGAGCCTGAGTGCGCACGTGCGGCCCCCGTATAGGCCCAAAACGAGCCAGCCGCGGCTCGGAGAAAAGCCATATCAGGGGGCCTCCCCATGTTCTTCCACTCCTCAAGCGTGACCCCTTTACGGATGGAAGAAAAGGGGGATCTTCGCAGTGGTGGGGTCAGGCCTGAGGTGTCTGTTTTTTTGCCTCCATGAAGGCCAGTTCCTGGCACACCGGGCCCAGGTGTCCCGGCCCCATGTGGCTAGAGGGCCGCTTATGGCAGGAATCAGGTCTCCTGCGGGGGTCAAGGGACGGCTTGGACACTCACCGGGCGAGAGAGGACGCCTGGCCATCAGACAGCCCCCTGGAAAATCCCCCGCCCAGGCCCCCGGTCCCCAAGTCTTTCCTGCGCACACTGTCTCTGAGGAGCTGGGAGAGCTGCTGGGAAGTGTGGCCCATGGGAAATCGCGCGGTCCCCTGGGTGGCAGGGAGGGCACCTGTGTCCACGGACAGGTGCCCAGGGACCCTGTGGAACTGCTGTGACCTCTAAAGGGTGGGTCAGGTGAGCCGAGGGAGGCGTGTGCTTGGGAGCCTGAGTGCGCATGCGCGGCCCACGTATAGGCCCGAAACGAGCCAGCCGCGGCTCGGAGAAAAGCCATCTCCTGGGGCCTCCCCATGTTCCTCCACTCCTCAAGCGTCACCCCTTTAAGGATGGAAGAAAAGGGGGATCTTCGCAGTGGTGGGTTCGGGCCAGAGGGCTCTGCGGGTTTGCCTCCACGTACGCCAGGTGCTCGCACTACGGGCCCAGGTGTTTGAGCCCCGTGGAGGCAGAGGGCTGCTTATTGCTGGATGATAGTGTCCTGCAGGGTTAAGGGACGGCGGGGGCACTCCCAGGGCGACAGAGGGCACCTGGCCTTTAGAGAGTTCCCTGGAAAATTCCCCGCCCAGGCCCCTGGTCCACAAGTCTATCCTGCGCACAGTGTCTGTGCGAGGCTGGGGGTGCTTCGGGCAGTGTTCCCCAGCGGAAATCGCGTGGTCCTCTAGGTGGCAGGGAGGGCTCCTGTGTCCACGGACAGGTGCCCAGGGACCCTGTGGAACTGCTGTGACCTCTAAAGGGTGGGTCAGGTGAGCCGAGGGAGGCGAGTGCTTGGGAGCCTGAGTGCGCATGCGCGGCCCACGTATAGGCCCCAAACGAGCCAGCCGCGTCTCGGAGAAAAGCCATCTCCTGGGGGCCTCCCCATGTTCTTCCACTCCTCAAGCGTGACCCCTTTACGGATGGAAGAAAAGGGGGATCTTCGCAGTGGTGGGGTCGGGCCTGAGGTGTCTGTTTGTTTGCCTCCATGTAGGCCAGTTGCTGGCTCACCGGGCCCAGGTGTCCCGGCACCATGTGGCTAGAGGGCCGCTTATGGCAGGAATCAGGTCTCCTGCGGGGGTCAAGGGACGGCTTGGACACTCAACGGGCGAGAGAGGACGCCTGGCCATCAGACAGCCCCCTGGAAAATCCCCCGCCCAGGCCCCCGGTCCCCAAGCCTTTCCTGCGCACAGTGTCTCTGAGGAGCTGGGAGAGCTGCTGGGAAGTGTGGCCCATGGGAAATCGCGCGGTCCTCTGGGTGGCAGGGAGGGCTCCTGTGTCCACGGACAGGTGCCCAGGGACCCTGTGGAACTGCTGTGACCTCTAAAGGGTGGGTCAGGTGAGCCGAGGGAGGCGTGTGCTTGAGAGCCTGAGTGCGCATGCGCGGCCCAGGTATAGGCCTGAAACCAGCCAGCCGCGGCTCGGAGAAAAGCCATCTCCTGGGGGCCTCCCCATGTTCTTCCATTCCTCAAGCGTGACCCCTTTACGGATGGAAGAAAAGGGGGATCTTCGCAGTGGTGGGTTCGGGCCAGAGGGCTCTGCGGGTTTGCCTCCACGTACGCCAGGTGCCCGCACACCGGGCCCAGGTGTTTGAGCCCCGTGGAGGCAGAGGGCTGCTTATTGCTGGATGCAAGTGTCCTGCGGGGTAAAGTAACGGCATGGGCACTCCCGGGGCCACACAGGGCACCGGACCCTTAGAGAGTTCCATGGGAAATCCCCCGCCCATGCCCCCGGTACCCAAGTCTGTCCTTAGCACACTGTCTGTGCGGGGCTGAAGGTGCTGCTAGGCAGTGTGGCCTGTGGGAAATCGCGCATTCCTCTGAGTGGCAGGGAGGGCTTCTGTTTCCCCGAACAGGTGCGCAGGGACCCTGTAAAACTGCTGTGACCTCTCAAGGTGGGTCACGAGACCCCTCAGGGGTGGGGCACGTGACCTCCCAAGGGTGGGTCACGAGACCCCTCAAGGGTGGGTCGCGGGACCCAACAAGGGTGGGTAACGTGACCGCACAAGGGTGGGTCACGAGACCCCTCAGGGGTGGGTCACGTGACCCATCAGGGGTGGGTCACGTGACCCCGCAGGGGTGGGTCACGAGACCCCTTAGGGGTGGGTCACGTGACCCCTCAGGGTTGGGTCACGAGACCCCTCAGGGGTGGGTCACGTGACCCCTCAAGGGTCGGTCAGGGGACACCTCAAGGGTGGGTCCCGTGACCCGAAGGAGGCCAGCGTGGGGAGCCTGAGTGCGCACGCGCGGCCCCTGTACAGGCCCAAAACGAGCCAGCCGCGGCTCGGAGAAAAGCCATCTCCTGGGGGCCTCCCCATGTTCTTCCACTCCTCAAGCGTGACCCCTTTACGGATGGAAGAAAAGGGGGATCTTCGCAGTGGTGGGGTCAGGCCTGAGGTGTCTGTTTTTTTGCCTCCATGAAGGCCAGTTCCTGGCACACCGGGCCCAGGTGTCCCGGCCCCATGTGGCTAGAGGGCCGCTTATGGCAGGAATCAGGTCTCCTGCGGGGGTCAAGGGACGGCTTGGACACTCACCGGGCGAGAGAGGACGCCTGGCCATCAGACAGCCCCCTGGAAAATCCCCCGCCCAGGCCCCCGGTCCCCAAGTCTTTCCTGCGCACACTGTCTCTGAGGAGCTGGGAGAGCTGCTGGGAAGTGTGGCCCATGGGAAATCGCGCGGTCCCCTGGGTGGCAGGGAGGGCACCTGTGTCCACGGACAGGTGCCCAGGGACCCTGTGGAACTGCTGTGACCTCTAAAGGGTGGGTCAGGTGAGCCGAGGGAGGCGTGTGCTTGGGAGCCTGAGTGCGCATGCGCGGCCCACGTATAGGCCCGAAACGAGCCAGCCGCGGCTCGGAGAAAAGCCATCTCCTGGGGCCTCCCCATGTTCCTCCACTCCTCAAGCGTCACCCCTTTAAGGATGGAAGAAAAGGGGGATCTTCGCAGTGGTGGGTTCGGGCCAGAGGGCTCTGCGGGTTTGCCTCCACGTACGCCAGGTGCTCGCACAACGGGCCCAGGTGTTTGAGCCCCGTGGAGGCAGAGGGCTGCTTATTGCTGGATGATAGTGTCCTGCAGGGTTAAGGGACGGCGTGGGCACTCCCAGGGCGACAGAGGGCACCTGGCCTTTAGAGAGTTCCCTGGAAAATTCCCCGCCCAGGCCCCTGGTCCACAAGTCTATCCTGCGCACAGTGTCTGTGCGAGGCTGGGGGTGCTTCGGGCAGTGTTCCCCAGCGGAAATCGCGTGGTCCTCTAGGTGGCAGGGAGGGCTCCTGTGTCCACGGACAGGTGCCCAGGGACCCTGTGGAACTGCTGTGACCTCTAAAGGGTGGGTCAGGTGAGCCGAGGGAGGCGAGTGCTTGGGAGCCTGAGTGCGCATGCGCGGCCCACGTATAGGCCCCAAACGAGCCAGCCGCGTCTCGGAGAAAAGCCATCTCCTGGGGGCCTCCCCATGTTCTTCCACTCCTCAAGCGTGACCCCTTTACGGATGGAAGAAAAGGGGGATCTTCGCAGTGGTGGGGTCGGGCCTGAGGTGTCTGTTTGTTTGCCTCCATGTAGGCCAGTTGCTTGCACACCGGGCCCAGGTGTCCCGGCCCCATGTGGCTAGAGGGCCGCTTATGGCAGGAATCAGGTCTCCTGCAGGGGTCAAGGGACGGCTTGGACACTCACCGGGCGAGAGAGGACGCCTGGCCATCAGACAGCCCCCTGGAAAATCCCCCGCCCAGGCCCCCGGTCCCCAAGTCTTTCCTGCGCACACTGTCTCTGAGGAGCTGGGAGAGCTGCTG
This sequence comes from Desmodus rotundus, assembly GCF_022682495.2. Taxonomy (NCBI): domain Eukaryota; kingdom Metazoa; phylum Chordata; class Mammalia; order Chiroptera; family Phyllostomidae; genus Desmodus; species Desmodus rotundus. Next base: position 144,793 of record NW_026527188.1, read on the forward strand.
GGAAGTGTGGCCCATGGGAAATCGCGCGGTCCCCTGGGTGGCAGGGAGGGCTCCTGTGTCCACGGACAGGTGCCCAGGGACCCTGTGGAACTGCTGTGACCTCTAAAGGGTGGGTCAGGTGAGCCGAGGGAGGCGTGTGCTTGGGAGCCTGAGTGCGCATGCGCGGCCCACGTATAGGCCCGAAACGAGCCAGCCGCGGCTCGGAGAAAAGCCATCTCCTGGGGCCTCCCCATGTTCCTACACTCCTCAAGCGTCACCCCTTTAAGGATGGAAGAAAAGGGGGATCTTCGCAGTGGTGGGTTCGGGCCAGAGGGCTCTGCGGGTTTGCCTCCACGTACGCCAGGTGCTCGCACTACGGGCCCAGGTGTTTGAGCCCCGTGGAGGCAGAGGGCTGCTTATTGCTGGATGATAGTGTCCTGCAGGGTTAAGGGACGGCGGGGGCACTCCCAGGGCGACAGAGGGCACCTGGCCTTTAGAGAGTTCCCTGGAAAATTCCCCGCCCAGGCCCCTGGTCCACAAGTCTATCCTGCGCACAGTGTCTGTGCGAGGCTGGGAGTGCTTCCGGGCAGTGTTCCCCAGCGGAAATTGCGTGGTCCTCTAGGGGGCAGGGAGGGCTCCTGTGTCCACGGACAGGTGCCCAGGGACCCTGTGGAACTGCTGTGACCTCTAAAGGGTGGGTCAGGTGAGCCAAGGGAGGCGTGTGCTTGGGAGCCTGAGTGCGCATGCGCGGCCCACCTATAGACCCGAAACGAGCCAGACGCGGCTCGGAGAAAAGACATCTCCTGGGGGCATCCCCATGTTCTTCCACTCCTCAGGCGTGACCCCTTTACGGATGGAAGAAAAGGGGGATCTTCACAGTGGTGGGTTCGGGCCAGAGGGCTCTGCGGGTTTGGCTCCACGTAGGCCAGGTGCCCGCATACCGGGCCCAGGTGTTTGAGCCCCGTGGAGGCAGAGGGCTGCTTATTGCTGGATGCAAGTGTCCTGGGGGGTTAAGGGACGGCGGGGGCACTCCCAGGGCGACAGAGGGCACCTGGCCTTTAGAGAGTTCCCTGGAAAATTCCCCGCCCAGGCCCCTGGTCCACAAGTCTATCCTGCGCACAGTGTCTGTGCGAGGCTGGGAGTGCTTCCGGGCAGTGTTCCCCAGCGGAAATTGCGTGGTCCTCTAGGTGGCAGGGAGGGCTCCTGTGTCCACGGACAGGTGCCCAGGGACCCTGTGGAACTGCTGTGACCTCTAAAGGGTGGGTCAGGTGAGCCGAGGGAGGCGTGTGCTTGGGAGCCTGAGTGCGCATGCGCGGCACACCTATAGACCCGAAACGAGCCAGACGCGGCTCGGAGAAAAGACATCTCCTGGGGGCATCCCCATGTTCTTCCACTCCTCAAGCGTGACCCCTTTAGGGATGGAGGAAAAGGGGGATCTTCACAGTGGCGGGTTCGGGCCAGAGGGCTCTGCGGGTTTGCCTCCACGTACGCCAGGTGCTCGCACTACGGGCCCAGGTGTTTGAGCCCCGTGGAGGCAGAGGGCTGCTTATTGCTGGATGATAGTGTCCTGCAGGGTTAAGGGACGGCGTGGGCACTCCCAGGGCAACAGAGGGCACCTGGCCTTTAGAGAGTTCCCTGGAAAATTCCCCGCCCAGGCCCCTGGTCCACAAGTCTATCCTGCGCACAGTGTCTGTGCGAGGCTGGGAGTGCTTCCGGGCAGTGTTCCCCAGCGGAAATCGCGTGGTCCTCTAGGTGGCAGGGAGGGCTCCTATGTCCACGGACAGGTGCCCAGGGACCCTGTGGAACTGCTGTGACCTCTAAAGGGTGGGTCAGGTGAGCCGAGGGAGGCGTGTGCTTGGGAGCCTGAGTGCGCACGCGCGGCCCACGTATAGGCCCGAAACGAGCCAGCCGCGGCTCGGAGAAAAGCCATCTCCTGGGGCCTCCCCATGTTCCTCCACTCCTCAAGCGTCACCCCTTTAAGGATGGAAGAAAAGGGGGATCTTCGCAGTGGTGGGTTCGGGCCAGAGGGCTCTGCGGGTTTGCCTCCACGTACGCCAGGTGCTCGCACAACGGGCCCAGGTGTTTGAGCCCCGTGGAGGCAGAGGGCTGCTTATTGCTGGATGCAAGTGTCCTGCGGGGTAAAGTAACGGCATGGGCACTCCCCGGGCCACACAGGGTACCGGACCCTTAGAGAGTGCCATGGGATATCCCCCGCCCATGCCCCCGGTACCCAAGTCTGTCCTTAGCACACTGTCTGTGCGGGGCTGAAGGTGCTGCTAGGCAGTGTGGCCTGTGGGAAATCGCGCATTCCTCTGAGTGGCAGGGAGGGCTTCTGTTTCCCCGAACAGGTGCGCAGGGACCCTGTAAAACTGCTGTGACCTCTCAAGGTGGGTCACGAGACCCCTCAGGGGTGGGTCACGTGACCACTCAAGGGTGGGTCACGTGACCCCTCAGAGGTTGGTCACGTGACCCCTCAGGGGTGGGTCACGAGACCCCTCAGGTGTGGGTCACGTGACCCCTCAAGGGTGGGTCACGAGACCCCTCAGGGGTGGGTCACGTGACCCCTCAAGGGTGGGTCACGAGACCCCTCAGGGGTGGGTCACGTGACCCCTCAGGGGTGGGTCACGTGACCCCTCAGGGGTGGGTCACAAGACCCCTTAGGGGTGGGTCACGTGACCCCTCAGGGTTGGGTCACGAGACCCCTCAGGTGTGGGTCACGTGACCCCTCAAGGATCGGTCAAGAGACACCTCAAGGGTGGGTCCCGTGACCCGAGGGAGGCATGCGTGGGGAGACTGAGTGCGCACGCGCGGCCCCCGTATAGGCCCAAAACGAGCCAGCCGCGGCTCGGAGAAAAGCCATCTGCTGGGGGCCTCCCCATGTTCTTCCACTCCTCAAGCGTGACCCCTTTACGGATGGAAGAAAAGTGGGATCTTCGCAGTGCTGGGGTCAGGCCTGAGGTGTCTGTTTGTTTGCCTCCATGTAGGCCAGTTGCTGGCACACCGGGTCCAGGTGTCCCGGCCCCATGTGGCTAGAGGGCCGCTTATGGCAGGAATCAGGTCTCCTGCGGGGGTCAAGGGACGGCTTGGACACTCACAGGGCGAGAGAGGACGCCTGGCCATCAGACAGCCCCCTGGAAAATCCCCCGCCCAGGCCCCCGGTCCCCAAGTCTTTCCTGCGCACACTGTCTCTGAGGAGCTGGGAGAGCTGCTGGGAAGTGTGGCCCATGGGAAATCGCGCGGTCCCCTGGGTGGCAGGGAGGGCTCCTGTGTCCACGGACAGGTGCCCAGGGACCCTGTGGAACTGCTGTGACCTCTAAAGGGTGGGTCAGGTGAGCCGAGGGAGGCGTGTGCTTGGGAGCCTGAGTGCGCATGCGCGGCCCAGGTATAGGCCTGAAACCAGCCAGCCGCGGCTCGGAGAAAAGCCATCTCCTGGGGGCCTCCCCATGTTCTTCCATTCCTCAAGCGTGACCCCTTTACGGATGGAAGAAAAGGGGGATCTTCGCAGTGGTGGGTTCGGGCCAGAGGGCTCTGCGGGTTTGCCTCCACGTACGCCAGGTGCCCGCACACCGGGCCCAGGTGTTTGAGCCCCGTGGAGGCAGAGGGCTGCTTATTGCTGGATGCAAGTGTCCTGCGGGGTAAAGTAACGGCATGGGCACTCCCGGGGCCACACAGGGCACCGGACCCTTAGAGAGTTCCATGGGAAATCCCCCGCCCATGCCCCCGGTACCCAAGTCTGTCCTTAGCACACTGTCTGTGCGGGGCTGAAGGTGCTGCTAGGCAGTGTGGCCTGTGGGAAATCGCGCGGTCCTCTGAGTGGCAGGGAGGGCTTCTGTTTAACCGAACAGGTGCGCAGGGACCCTGTAAAACTGCTGTGACCTCTCAAGGTGGGTCCTGTGACCCCTCAAGGGTGGGGCACGTGACCTCCCAAGGGTGGGTCACGAGACCCCTCAAGGGTGGGTCACGAGACCCCTCAGGGGTGGGTCACGTGACCCCTCAGGTGTGGGTCACGTGACCCCTCAGGGGTGGGTCACGTGACCCCTCAGGGGTGGGTCACGAGACCCCTTAGGTGTGGGTCACGTGACCCCTCAGGGTAGGGTCACGAGACCCCTCAGGGGTGGGTCACGTGACCCCTCAAGGGTCGGTCAGGAGACACCTCAAGGGTGGGTCCCGTGACCCGAGGGAAGCTTGCGTGGGGAGCCTGAGTGCGCACGCGCGGCCCCCGTATAGGCCCAAAACGAGCCAGCCGCGGCTCGGAGAAAAGCCATCTGCTGGGGGCCTCCCCATGTTCTTCCACTCCTCAAGCGTGACCCCTTTACGGATGGAAGAAAAGTGAGATCTTCGCAGTGGTGGGGTCAGGCCTGAGGTGTCTGTTTGTTTGCCTCCATGTAGGCCAGTTGCTGGCACACCGGGTCCAGGTGTCCCGGCCCCATGTGGCTAGAGGGCCGCTTATGGCAGGAATCAGGTCTCCTGCGGGGGTCAAGGGACGGCTTGAACACTCACAGGGCGAGAGAGGACGCCTGGCCATCAGACAGCCCCCTGGAAAATCCCCCGCCCAGGCCCCCGGTCCCCAAGTCTTTCCTGCGCACACTGTCTCTGAGGAGCTGGGAGAGCTGCTGGGAAGTGTGGCCCATGGGAAATCGCGCGGTCCCCTGGGTGGCAGGGAGGGCTCCTGTGTCCACGGACAGGTGCCCAGGGACCCTGTGGAACTGCTGTGACCTCTAAAGGGTGGGTCAGGTGAGCCGAGGGAGGCGTGTGCTTGGGAGCCTGAGTGCGCATGCGCGGCCCACGTATAGGCCCGAAACGAGCCAGCCGCGGCTCGGAGAAAAGCCATCTCCTGGGGCCTCCCCATGTTCCTCCACTCCTCAAGCGTCACCCCTTTAAGGATGGAAGAAAAGGGGGATCTTCGCAGTGGTGGGTTCGGGCCAGAGGGCTCTGCGGGTTTGCCTCCACGTACGCCAGGTGCTCGCACAACGGGCCCAGGTGTTTGAGCCCCGTGGAGGCAGAGGGCTGCTTATTGCTGGATGCAAGTGTCCTGCGGGGTAAAGTAACGGCATGGGCACTCCCCGGGCCACACAGGGTACCGGACCCTTAGAGAGTGCCATGGGAAATCCCCCGCCCATGCCCCCGGTACCCAAGTCTGTCCTTAGCACACTGTCTGTGCGGGGCTGAAGGTGCTGCTAGGCAGTGTGGCCTGTGGGAAATCGCGCATTCCTCTGAGTGGCAGGGAGGGCTTCTGTTTCCCCGAACAGGTGCGCAGGGACCCTGTAAAACTGCTGTGACCTCTCAAGGTGGGTCACGAGACCCCTCAGGGGTTGGTCACGTGACCACTCAAGGGTGGGTCACGTGACCCCTCAGGCGTTGGTCACGAGACCCCTCAGGGGTGGGTCACGAGACCCCTCAGGTGTGGGTCACGTGACCCCTCAGGGGTTGGTCACGAGACCCCTCAAGGGTGGGTCACGTGACCCCTCAGGTGTGGGTCACGTGACCCCTCAGGGGTGGGTCACGTGACCCCTCAGGGGTGGGTCACGTGACCCCTCAGGGGTGGGTCACGAGACCCCTTAGGTGTGGGTCACGTGACCCCTCGGGGTTGGGTCACGAGACCCCTCAGGGGTGGGTCACGTGACCCCTCAAGGGTCGGTCAGGAGACACCTCAAGGGTGGGTCCCGTGACCCGAGGGAAGCTTGCGTGGGGAGCCTGAGTGCGCACGCGCGGCCCCCGTATAGGCCCAAAACGAGCCAGCCGCGGCTCGGAGAAAAGCCATCTGCTGGGGGCCTCCCCATGTTCTTCCACTCCTCAAGCGTGACCCCTTTACGGATGGAAGAAAAGTGGGATCTTCGCAGTGGTGGGGTCAGGCCTGAGGTGTCTGTTTGTTTGCCTCCCTGTAGGCCAGTTGCTGGCACACCGGGTCCAGGTGTCCCGGCCCCATGTGGCTAGAGGGCCGCTTATGGCAGGAATCAGGTCTCCTGCGGGGGTCAAGGGACGGCTTGGACACTCACAGGGCGAGAGAGGACGCCTGGCCATCAGACAGCCCCCTGGAAAATCCCCCGCCCAGGCCACCGGTCCCCAAGTCTTTCCTGCGCACACTGTCTCTGAGGAGCTGGGAGAGCTGCTGGGAAGTGTGGCCCATGGGAAATCGCACGGTCCCCTGGGTGGCAGGGAGGGCTCCTGTGTCCACGGACAGGTGCCCAGGGACCCTGTGGAACTGCTGTGACCTCTAAAGGGTGGGTCAGGTGAGCCGAGGGAGGCGTGTGCTTGGGAGCCTGAGTGCGCATGCGCGGCCCACGTATAGGCCCGAAACGAGCCAGCCGCGGCTCGGAGAAAAGCCATCTCCTGGGGCCTCCCCATGTTCCTCCACTCCTCAAGCGTCACCCCTTTAAGGATGGAAGAAAAGGGGGATCTTCGCAGTGGTGGGTTCGGGCCAGAGGGCTCTGCGGGTTTGCCTCCACGTACGCCAGGTGCTCGCACAACGGGCCCAGGTGTTTGAGCCCCGTGGAGGCAGAGGGCTGCTTATTGCTGGATGCAAGTGTCCTGCGGGGTAAAGTAACGGCATGGGCACTCCCCGGGCCACACAGGGTACCGGACCCTTAGAGAGTGCCATGGGAAATCCCCCGCCCATGCCCCCGGTACCCAAGTCTGTCCTTAGCACACTGTCTGTGCGGGGCTGAAGGTGCTGCTAGGCAGTGTGGCCTGTGGGAAATCGCGCGGTCCTCTGAGTGGCAGGGAGGGCTTCTGTTTAACCGAACAGGTGCGCAGGGACCCTGTAAAACTGCTGTGACCTCTCAAGGTGGGTCATGTGACCCCTCAAGGGTGGGGCACGTGACCTCCCAAGGGTGGGTCACGAGACCCCTCAAGGGTGGGTCACGGGACCCAACAAGGTTGGGTAACGTGACCGCACAAGGGTGGGTCACGAGACCCCTCAGGGGTGGGTCACGTGACCCCTCAAGGGTGGGTCACCTGACCCCTCAGGGGTTGGTCACGTGACCCCTCAAGGGTGGGTCACGAGACCCCTCAGGGGTTGGTCATGTGACCCCTCAGGAGTGGGTCACGAGACCCCTCAGGGGTGGGTCACGTGACCCCTCCTGGGTGGGTCACGAGACCCCTCAGGGGTGGGTCACGAGACCCCACAGGGGTTGGTCTCGTGACCCCTCCTGAGTGGGTCACGAGACCCCTCAGGGGTGGGTCACGTGACCCCTCAAGGGTAGGTCAGGAAACACCTCAAGGGTGGGTCCCGTGACCCGAGGGAGGATTGCGTGGGGAGCCTGAGTGGGCACGCGCGGCCACGTATAGGCCCGAAACGAGCCAGCCGGGGCTCGGAGAAAAGCCAATTCCTGGGGGCCTCCCCATGTTCTTCCACTCCTCAAGCGTGACCCCTTTACGGATTGAAGAAAAGGGGGATCTTCGTAGTGGTGGGGTCAGGCCTGAGGTGTCTGTTTGTTTGCCTCCATGTAGGCCAGTTGCTGGCTCACCGGGCCCAGGTGTCCCGGCACCATGTGGCTAGAGGGCCGCTTATGGCAGGAATCAGGTCTCCTGCGGGGGTCAAGGGACGGCTTGGACACTCAACGGGCGAGAGAGGACGCCTGGCCATCAGACAGCCCCCTGGAAAATCCCCCGCCCAGGCCCCCGGTCCCCAAGCCTTTCCTGCGCACAGTGTCTCTGAGGAGCTGGGAGAGCTGCTGGGAAGTGTGGCCCATGGGAAATCGCGCGGTCCTCTGGGTGGCAGGGAGGGCTCCTGTGTCCACGGACAGGTGCCCAGGGACCCTGTGGAACTGCTGTGACCTCTAAAGGGTGGGTCAGGTGAGCCGAGGGAGGCGTGTGCTTGAGAGCCTGAGTGCGCATGCGCGGCCCAGGTATAGGCCTGAAACCAGCCAGCCGCGGCTCGGAGAAAAGCCATCTCCTGGGGGCCTCCCCATGTTCTTCCATTCCTCAAGCGTGACCCCTTTACGGATGGAAGAAAAGGGGGATCTTCGCAGTGGTGGGTTCGGGCCAGAGGGCTCTGCGGGTTTGCCTCCACGTACGCAAGGTGCCCGCACACCGGGCCCAGGTGTTTGAGCCCCGTGGAGGCAGAGGGCTGCTTATTGCTGGATGCAAGTGTCCTGCGGGGTAAAGTAACGGCATGGGCACTCCCGGGGCCACACAGGGCACCGGACCCTTAGAGAGTTCCATGGGAAATCCCCCGCCCATGCCCCCGGTACCCAAGTCTGTCCTTAGCACACTGTCTGTGCGGGGCTGAAGGTGCTGCTAGGCAGTGTGGCCTGTGGGAAATCGCGCGGTCCTCTGAGTGGCAGGGAGGGCTTCTGTTTAACCGAACAGGTGCGCAGGGACCCTGTAAAACTCCTGTGACCTCTCAAGGTGGGTCCTGTGACCCCTCAAGGGTGGGGCACGTGACCTCCCAAGGGTGGGTCACGAGACCCCTCAAGGGTGGGTCGCGGGACCCAACAAGGGTGGGTCACCTGACCCCTCAGGGGTTGGTCACGTGACCCCTCAGGGGTTGGTCACGTGACCCCTCAGGGGTGGGTCACGAGACCCCTCAGGGGTGGGTCACGTGACCCCTCAGGGGTTGGTCACGTGACCCCTCAGGGATGGGTCACGACCCCTCAGGGGTTGGTCACGTGACCCCTCAAGGGTGGGTCACGAGACCCCTCAGGGGTGGGTCACGTGACCCCTCAGGGGTGGGTCACGAGACCCCTCAGTGGTGGGTCACGTGACCCCTCAGGGGTGGGTCACGAGACCCCTCAGGGGTGGGTCACGTGACCCCTCAGGGGTGGGTCACGTGACCCCGCAGGGGTGGGTCACGAGACCCCTTAGGTGTGGGTCACGTGACCCCTCAGGGTTGGGTCACGAGACCCCTCAGGGGTGGGTCACGTGACCCCTCAAGGGTCGGTCAGGAGACACCTCAAGGGTGGGTCCCGTGACCCGAGGGAGGCCAGCGTGGGGAGCCTGAGTGCGCACGCGCGACCCCCGTACAGGCCCAAAACGAGCCAGCCGCGGCTCGGAGAAAAGCCATCTGCTGGGGGCCTCCCCATGTTCTTCCACTCCTCAAGCGTGACCCCTTTACGGATGGAAGAAAAGTGGGATTTTCGCAGTGGTGGGGTCAGGCCTGAGGTGTCTGTTTGTTTGCCTCCATGTAGGCCAGTTGCTGGCACACCGGGTCCACGTGTCCCGGCCCCATGTGGCTAGAGGGCCGCTTATGGCAGGAATCAGGTCTCCTGCGGGGGTCAAGGGACGGCTTGGACACTCACAGGGCGAGAGAGGATGCCTGGCCATCAGACAGCCCCCTGGAAAATCCCCCGCCCAGGCCCCCGGTCCCCAAGTCTTTCCTGCGCACACTGTCTCTGAGGAGCTGGGAGAGCTGCTGGGAAGTGTGGCCCATGGGAAATCGCGCGGTCCCCTGGGTGGCAGGGAGGGCTCCTGTGTCCACGGACAGGTGCCCAGGGACCCTGTGGAACTGCTGTGACCTCTAAAGGGTGGGTCAGGTGAGCCGAGGGAGGCGTGTGCTTGGGAGCCTGAGTGCGCACGCGCGGCCCACGTATAGGCCCGAAACGAGCCAGCCGCGGCTCGGAGAAAAGCCATCTCCTGGGGCCTCCCCATGTTCCTCCACTCCTCAAGCGTCACCCCTTTAAGGATGGAAGAAAAGGGGGATCTTCGCAGTGGTGGGTTCGGGCCAGAGGGCTCTGCGGGTTTGCCTCCACGTACGCCAGGTGCTCGCACAACGGGCCCAGGTGTTTGAGCCCCGTGGAGGCAGAGGGCTGCTTATTGCTGGATGATAGTGTCCTGCAGGGTTAAGGGACGGCGTGGGCACTCCCAGGGCAACAGAGGGCACCTGGCCTTTAGAGAGTTCCCTGGAAAATTCCCCGCCCAGGCCCCTGGTCCACAAGTCTATCCTGCGCACAGTGTCTGTGCGAGGCTGGGAGTGCTTCCGGGCAGTGTTCCCCAGCGGAAATCGCGTGGTCCTCTAGGTGGCAGGGAGGGCTCCTATGTCCACGGACAGGTGCCCAGGGACCCTGTGGAACTGCTGTGACCTCTAAAGGGTGGGTCAGGTGAGCCGAGGGAGGCGTGTGCTTGGGAGCCTGAGTGCGCACGCGCGGCCCACGTATAGGCCCGAAACGAGCCAGCCGCGGCTCGGAGAAAAGCCATCTCCTGGGGCCTCCCCATGTTCCTCCACTCCTCAAGCGTCACCCCTTTAAGGATGGAAGAAAAGGGGGATCTTCGCAGTGGTGGGTTCGGGCCAGAGGGCTCTGCGGGTTTGCCTCCACGTACGCCAGGTGCTCGCACAACGGGCCCAGGTGTTTGAGCCCCGTGGAGGCAGAGGGCTGCTTATTGCTGGATGCAAGTGTCCTGCGGGGTAAAGTAACGGCATGGGCACTCCCCGGGCCACACAGGGTACCGGACCCTTAGAGAGTGCCATGGGAAATCCCCCGCCCATGCCCCCGGTACCCAAGTCTGTCCTTAGCACACTGTCTGTGCGGGGCTGAAGGTGCTGCTAGGCAGTGTGGCCTGTGGGAAATCGCGCATTCCTCTGAGTGGCAGGGAGGGCTTCTGTTTCCCCGAACAGGTGCGCAGGGACCCTGTAAAACTGCTGTGACCTCTCAAGGTGGGTCACGAGACCCCTCAGGGGTGGGTCACGTGACCACTCAAGGGTGGGTCACGTGACCCCTCAGGCGTTGGTCACGAGACCCCTCAGGGGTGGGTCACGAGACCCCTCAGGTGTGGGTCACGTGACCCCTCAGGGGTTGGTCACGAGACCCCTCAAGGGTGGGTCACGTGACCCCTCAGGTGTGGGTCACGTGACCCCTCAGGGGTGGGTCACGTGACCCCTCAGGGGTGGGTCACGTGACCCCTCAGGGGTGGGTCACGAGACCCCTTAGGTGTGGGTCACGTGACCCCTCGGGGTTGGGTCACGAGACCCCTCAGGGGTGGGTCACGTGACCCCTCAAGGGTCGGTCAGGAGACACCTCAAGGGTGGGTCCCCTGACCCGAGGGAAGCTTGCGTGGGGAGCCTGAGTGCGCACGCGCGGCCCCCGTATAGGCCCAAAACGAGCCAGCCGCGGCTCGGAGAAAAGCCATCTGCTGGGGGCCTCCCCATGTTCTTCCACTCCTCAAGCGTGACCCCTTTACGGATGGAAGAAAAGTGGGATCTTCGCAGTGGTGGGGTCAGGCCTGAGGTGTCTGTTTGTTTGCCTCCCTGTAGGCCAGTTGCTGGCACACCGGGTCCAGGTGTCCCGGCCCCATGTGGCTAGAGGGCCGCTTATGGCAGGAATCAGGTCTCCTGCGGGGGTCAAGGGACGGCTTGGACACTCACAGGGCGAGAGAGGACGCCTGGCCATCAGACAGCCCCCTGGAAAATCCCCCGCCCAGGCCACCGGTCCCCAAGTCTTTCCTGCGCACACTGTCTCTGAGGAGCTGGGAGAGCTGCTGGGAAGTGTGGCCCATGGGAAATCGCACGGTCCCCTGGGTGGCAGGGAGGGCTCCTGTGTCCACGGACAGGTGCCCAGGGACCCTGTGGAACTGCTGTGACCTCTAAAGGGTGGGTCAGGTGAGCCGAGGGAGGCGTGTGCTTGGGAGCCTGAGTGCGCATGCGCGGCCCACGTATAGGCCCGAAACGAGCCAGCCGCGGCTCGGAGAAAAGCCATCTCCTGGGGCCTCCCCATGTTCCTCCACTCCTCAAGCGTCACCCCTTTAAGGATGGAAGAAAAGGGGGATCTTCGCAGTGGTGGGTTCGGGCCAGAGGGCTCTGCGGGTTTGCCTCCACGTACGCCAGGTGCTCGCACAACGGGCCCAGGTGTTTGAGCCCCGTGGAGGCAGAGGGCTGCTTATTGCTGGATGCAAGTGTCCTGCGGGGTAAAGTAACGGCATGGGCACTCCCCGGGCCACACAGGGTACCGGACCCTTAGAGAGTGCCATGGGAAATCCCCCGCCCATGCCCCCGGTACCCAAGTCTGTCCTTAGCACACTGTCTGTGCGGGGCTGAAGGTGCTGCTAGGCAGTGTGGCCTGTGGGAAATCGCGCGGTCCTCTGAGTGGCAGGGAGGGCTTCTGTTTAACCGAACAGGTGCGCAGGGACCCTGTAAAACTGCTGTGACCTCTCAAGGTGGGTCATGTGACCCCTCAAGGGTGGGGCACGTGACCTCCCAAGGGTGGGTCACGAGACCCCTCAAGGGTGGGTCACGGGACCCAACAAGGTTGGGTAACGTGACCGCACAAGGGTGGGTCACGAGACCCCTCAGGGGTGGGTCACGTGACCCCTCAAGGGTGGGTCACCTGACCCTTCAGGGGTTGGTCACGTGACCCCTCAAGGGTGGGTCACGAGACCCCTCAGGGGTGGGTCACGGGACACCACAAGGGTGGGTCACGTGACCCCAAAAGGGTGGGTCACGAGACCCCTCAGGGGTGGGTCACGTGACCCCTCAAGGGTGGGTCACGAGACCCCTCAGGGGTGGGACACGTGACCCCTCAAGGGTGGGTCACGAGACCCCACAGGGGTTGGTCTCGTGACCCCTCCTGAGTGGGTCACGACCCCTCAGGGGTTGGTCACGTGACCCCTCAAGGGTGGGTCACGAGACCCCTCAGGGGTGGGTCACGTGACCCCTCAGGGGTGGGTCACGAGACCCCTCAGGGGTGGGTCACGTGACCCCTCAGGGGTGGGTCACGAGACCCCTCAGGGGTGGGTCACGTGACCCCTCAGGGGTGGGTCACGTGACCCCGCAGGGGTGGGTCACGAGACCCCTTAGGTGTGGGTCACGTGACCCCTCAGGGTTGGGTCACGAGACCCCTCAGGGGTGGGTCACGTGACCCCTCAAGGGTCGGTCAGGAGACACCTCAAGGGTGGGTCCCGTGACCCGAGGGAGGCTTGCGTGGGGAGACTGAGTGCGCACGCGCGGCCCCCGTATAGGCCCAAAACGAGCCAGCCGCGGCTCGGAGAAAAGCCATCTGCTGGGGGCCTCCCCATGTTCTTCCACTCCTCAAGCGTGACCCCTTTACGGATGGAAGAAAAGTGGGATCTTCGCAGTGGTGGGGTCAGGCCTGAGGTGTCTGTTTGTTTGCCTCCATGTAGGCCAGTTGCTGGCACACCGGGTCCACGTGTCCCGGCCCCATGTGGCTAGAGGGCCGCTTATGGCAGGAATCAGGTCTCCTGCGGGGGTCAAGGGACGGCTTGGACACTCACAGGGCGAGAGAGGACGCCTGGCCATCAGACAGCCCCCTGGAAAATCCCCCGCCCAGGCCCCCGGTCCCCAAGTCTTTCCTGCGCACACTGTCTCTGAGGAGCTGGGAGAGCTGCTGGGAAGTGTGGCCCATGGGAAATCGCGCGGTCCCCTGGGTGGCAGGGAGGGCTCCTGTGTCCACGGACAGGTGCCCAGGGACCCTGTGGAACTGCTGTGACCTCTAAAGGGTGGGTCAGGTGAGCCGAGGGAGGCGTGTGCTTGGGAGCCTGAGTGCGCATGCGCGGCCCACGTATAGGCCCGAAACGAGCCAGCCGCGGCTCGGAGAAAAGCCATCTCCTGGGGCCTCCCCATGTTCCTCCACTCCTCAAGCGTCACCCCTTTAAGGATGGAAGAAAAGGGGGATCTTCGCAGTGGTGGGTTCGGGCCAGAGGGCTCTGCGGGTTTGCCTCCACGTACGCCAGGTGCTCGCACAACGGGCCCAGGTGTTTGAGCCCCGTGGAGGCAGAGGGCTGCTTATTGCTGGATGCAAGTGTCCTGCGGGGTAAAGTAACGGCATGGGCACTCCCCGGGCCACACAGGGTACCGGACCCTTAGTGAGTGCCATAGGAAATCCCCCGCCCATGCCCCCGGTACACAAGTCTGTCCTTAGCACACTGTCTGTGCGGGGCTGAAGGTGCTGCTAGGCAGTGTGGCCTGTGGGAAATCGCGCATTCCTCTGAGTGGCAGGGAGGGCTTCTGTTTCCCCGAACAGGTGCGCAGGGACCCTGTAAAACTGCTGTGACCTCTCAAGGTGGGTCACGAGACCCCTCAGGGGTGGGTCACGTGACCACTCAAGGGTGGGTCACGTGACCCCTCAGGGGTTGGTCACGAGACCCCTCAGGGGTGGGTCACGAGACCCCTCAGGTGTGGGTCACGTGACCCCTCAAGGGTGGGTCACGTGACCCCTCAAGGGTGGGTCACGAGACCCCTCAGGGGTGGGTCACGTGACCCCTCAGGTGTGGGCCACGTGACCCCTCAGGGGTGGGTCACGTGACCCCTCAGGGGTGGGTCACGAGACCCCTTAGGTGTGGGTCACGTGACCCCTCAGGGTAGGGTCACGAGACCCATCAGGGGTGGGTCACGTGACCCCTCAAGGGTCGGTCAGGAGACACCTCAAGGGTGGGTCCCGTGCCCCGAGGGAGGCTTGCGTGGGGAGCCTGAGTGCGCACGCGCGGCCCCCGTATAGGCCCAAAACGAGCCAGCCGCGGCTCGGAGAAAAGCCATCTGCTGGGGGCCTCCCCATGTTCTTCCACTCCTCAAGCGTGACCCCTTTACGGATGGAAGAAAAGTGGGATCTTCGCAGTGGTGGGGTCAGGCCTGAGGTGTCTGTTTGTTTGCCTCCATGTAGGCCAGTTGCTGGCACACCGGGTCCACGTGTCCCGGCCCCATGTGGCTAGAGGGCCGCTTATGGCAGGAATCAGGTCTCCTGCGGGGGTCAAGGGACGGCTTGGACACTCACAGGGCGAGAGAGGACGCCTGGCCATCAGACAGCCCCCTGGAAAATCCCCCGCCCAGGCCCCCGGTCCCCAAGTCTTTCCTGCGCACACTGTCTCTGAGGAGCTGGGAGAGCTGCTGGGAAGTGTGGCCCATGGGAAATCGCGCGGTCCCCTGGGTGGCAGGGAGGGCTCCTGTGTCCACGGACAGGTGCCCAGGGACCCTGTGGAACTGCTGTGACCTCTAAAGGGTGGGTCAGGTGAGCCGAGGGAGGCGTGTGCTTGGGAGCCTGAGTGCGCATGCGCGGCCCACGTATAGGCCCGAAACGAGCCAGCCGCGGCTCGGAGAAAAGCCATCTCCTGGGGCCTCCCCATGTTCCTCCACTCCTCAAGCGTCACCCCTTTAAGGATGGAAGAAAAGGGGGATCTTCGCAGTGGTGGGTTCGGGCCAGAGGGCTCTGCGGGTTTGCCTCCACGTACGCCAGGTGCTCGCACAACGGGCCCAGGTGTTTGAGCCCCGTGGAGGCAGAGGGCTGCTTATTGCTGGATGCAAGTGTCCTGCGGGGTAAAGTAACGGCATGGGCACTCCCCGGGCCACACAGGGTACCGGACCCTTAGAGAGTGCCATGGGATATCCCCCGCCCATGCCCCCGGTACCCAAGTCTGTCCTTAGCACACTGTCTGTGCGGGGCTGAAGGTGCTGCTAGGCAGTGTGGCCTGTGGGAAATCGCGCATTCCTCTGAGTGGCAGGGAGGGCTTCTGTTTCCCCGAACAGGTGCGCAGGGACCCTGTAAAACTGCTGTGACCTCTCAAGGTGGGTCACGAGACCCCTCAGGGGTGGGTCACGTGACCACTCAAGGGTGGGTCACGTGACCCCTCAGGGGTTGGTCACGAGACCCCTCAGGGGTGGGTCACGAGACCCCTCAGGTGTGGGTCACGTGACCCCTCAAAGGTGGGTCACGAGACCCCTCAGGGGTGGGTCACGTGACCCATCAAGGGTGGGTCACGAGACCCCTCAGGGGTGGGTCACGTGACCCCTCAGGTGTGGGTCACGTGACCCCTCAAGGATCGGTCAGGAGACACCTCAAGGGTGGGTCCCGTGACCCGAGGGAGGCATGCGTGGGGAGCCTGAGTGCGCACGCGCGGCCCCCGTATAGGCCCAAAACGAGCCAGCCGCGGCTCGGAGAAAAGCCATCTGCTGGGGGCCTCCCCATGTTCTTCCACTCCTCAAGCGTGACCCCTTTACGGATGGAAGAAAAGTGGGATCTTCGCAGTGGTGGGGTCAGGCCTGAGGTGTCTGTTTGTTTGCCTCCATGTAGGCCAGTTGCTGGCACACCGGGTCCAGGTGTCCCGGCCCCATGTGGCTAGAGGGCCGCTTATGGCAGGAATCAGGTCTCCTGCGGGGGTCAAGGGACGGCTTGGACACTCACAGGGCGAGAGAGGACGCCTGGCCATCAGACAGCCCCCTGGAAAATCCCCCGCCCAGGCCCCCGGTCCCCAAGTCTTTCCTGCGCACACTGTCTCTGAGGAGCTGGGAGAGCTGCTGGGAAGTGTGGCCCATGGGAAATCGCGCGGTCCCCTGGGTGGCAGGGAGGGCTCCTGTGTCCACGGACAGGTGCCCAGGGACCCTGTGGAACTGCTGTGACCTCTAAAGGGTGGGTCAGGTGAGCCGAGGGAGGCGTGTGCTTGGGAGCCTGAGTGCGCATGGGCGGCCCACGTATAGGCCCGAAAGGAGCCAGCCGCGGCTCGGAGAAAAGCCATCTCCTGGGGGCCTCCCCATGTTCTTCCATTCCTCAAGCGTGACCCCTTTACGGATGGAAGAAAAGGGGGATCTTCGCAGTGGTGGGTTCGGGCCAGAGGGCTCTGCGGGTTTGCCTCCACGTACACCAGGTGCCCGCACACCGGGCCCAGGTGTTTGAGCCCCGTGGAGGCAGAGGGCTGCTTATTGCTGGATGCAAGTGTCCTGCGGGGTAAAGTAACGGCATGGGCACTCCCCGGGCCACACAGGGCACCGGACCCTTAGAGAGTTCCATGGGAAATCCCCCGCCCATGCCCCCGGTACCCAAGTCTGTCCTTAGCACACTGTCTGTGTGGGGCTGAAAGTGCTGCTAGGCAGTGTGGCCTGTGGGAAATCGCGCGGTCCTCTGAGTGGCAGGGAGGGCTTCTGTTTCCCCGAACAGGTGCGCAGGGACCCTGTAAAACTGCTGTGACCTCTCAAGGTGGGTCATGTGACCCCTCAAGGGTGGGGCACGTGACCTCCCAAGGGTGGGTCACGAGACCCCTCAAGGGTGGGTCACGGGACCCCACAAGGGTGGGTAACGTGACCCCACAAGGGTGGGTCACGAGACCCCTCAAGGGTGGGTCACGGGACACCACAAGGGTGGGTCACGTGACCCCAAAAGGGTGGGTCACGAGACCCCTCAGGGGTGGGTCACGTGACCCCTCAAGGGTGGGTCACGAGACCCCTCAGGGGTGGGACACGTGACCCCTCAAGGGTGGGTCACGAGACACCACAGGGGTTGGTCTCGTGACCCCTCCTGAGTGGGTCACGACCCCTCAGGGGTTGGTCACGTGACCCCTCAAGGGTGGGTCACGAGACCCCTCAGGGGTGGGTCACGTGACCCCTCAGGGGTGGGTCACGAGACCCCTCAGGGGTGGGTCACGTGACCCCTCAGGGGTGGGTCACGAGACCCCTCAGGGGTGGGTCACGTGACCCCTCAGGGGTGGGTCACGTGACCCCGCAGGGGTGGGTCACGAGACCCCGCAGGGTTGGGTCACGTGACCCCTCAGGTGTGGGTCACGTGACCCCTCAAGGATCGGTCAGGAGACACCTCAAGGGTGGGTCCCGTGACCCGAGGGAGGCATGCGTGGGGAGCCTGAGTGCGCACGCGCGGCCCCCGTATAGGCCCAAAACGAGCCAGCCGCGGCTCGGAGAAAAGCCATCTGCTGGGGGCCTCCCCATGTTCTTCCACTCCTCAAGCGTGACCCCTTTACGGATGGAAGAAAAGTGGGATCTTCGCAGTGGTGGGGTCAGGCCTGAGGTGTCTGTTTGTTTGCCTCCATGTAGTCCAGTTGGTGGCACACCGGGTCCAGGTGTCCCGGCCCCATGTGGCTAGAGGGCCGCTTATGGCAGGAATCAGGTCTCCTGCGGGGGTCAAGGGACGGCTTGGACACTCACAGGGCGAGAGAGGACGCCTGGCCATCAGACAGCCCCCTGGAAAATCCCCCGCCCAGGCCCCCGGTCCCCAAGTCTTTCCTGCGCACACTGTCTCTGAGGAGCTGGGAGAGCTGCTGGGAAGTGTGGCCCATGGGAAATCGCGCGGTCCCCTGGGTGGCAGGGAGGGCTCCTGTGTCCACGGACAGGTGCCCAGGGACCCTGTGGAACTGCTGTGACCTCTAAAGGGTGGGTCAGGTGAGCCGAGGGAGGCGTGTGCTTGGGAGCCTGAGTGCGCATGCGCGGCCCACGTATAGGCCCGAAACGAGCCAGCCGCGGCTCGGAGAAAAGCCATCTCCTGGGGCCTCCCCATGTTCCTCCACTCCTCAAGCGTCACCCCTTTAAGGATGGAAGAAAAGGGGGATCTTCGCAGTGGTGGGTTCGGGCCAGAGGGCTCTGCGGGTTTGCCTCCACGTACGCCAGGTGCTCGCACAACGGGCCCAGGTGTTTGAGCCCCGTGGAGGCAGAGGGCTGCTTATTGCTGGATGCAAGTGTCCTGCGGGGTAAAGTAACGGCATGGGCACTCCCCGGGCCACACAGGGTACCGGACCCTTAGAGAGTGCCATAGGAAATCCCCCGCCCATGCCCCCGGTACCCAAGTCTGTCCTTAGCACACTGTCTGTGCGGGGCTGAAGGTGCTGCTAGGCAGTGTGGCCTGTGGGAAATCGCGCATTCCTCTGAGTGGCAGGGAGGGCTTCTGTTTCCCCGAACAGGTGCGCAGGGACCCTGTAAAACTGCTGTGACCTCTCAAGGTGGGTCACGAGACCCCTCAGGGGTGGGTCACGTGACCACTCAAGGGTGGGTCACGTGACCCCTCAGGGGTTGGTCACGAGACCCCTCAGGGGTGGGTCACGAGACCCCTCAGGTGTGGGTCACGTGACCCCTCAAGGGTGGGTCACGAGACCCCTCAGGGGTGGGTCACGTGACCCCTCAAGGGTGGGTCACGAGACCCCTCAGGGGTGGGTCACGTGACCCCTCAGGGGTGGGTCACGTGACCCCTCAGGGGTGGGTCACAAGACCCCTTAGGGGTGGGTCACGTGACCCCTCAGGGTTGGGTCACGTGACCCCTCAGGTGTGGGTCACGTGACCCCTCAAGGATCGGTCAGGAGACACCTCAAGGGTGGGTCCCGTGACCCGAGGGAGGCATGCGTGGGGAGCCTGAGTGTGCACGCGCGGCCCCCGTATAGGCCCAAAACGAGCCAGCCGCGGCTCGAAGAAAAGCCATCTGCTGGGGGCCTCCCCATGTTCTTCCACTCCTCAAGCGTGACCCCTTTACGGATGGAAGAAAAGTGGGATCTTCGCAGTGGTGGGGTCAGGCCTGAGGTGTCTGTTTGTTTGCCTCCATGTAGGCCAGTTGGTGGCACACCGGGTCCAGGTGTCCCGGCCCCATGTGGCTAGAGGGCCGCTTATGGCAGGAATCAGGTCTCCTGCGGGGGTCAAGGGACGGCTTGGACACTCACAGGGCGAGAGAGGACGCCTGGCCATCAGACAGCCCCCTGGAAAATCCCCCGCCCAGGCCCCCGGTCCCCAAGTCTTTCCTGCGCACACTGTCTCTGAGGAGCTGGGAGAGCTGCTGGGAAGTGTGGCCCAATGGGAAATCGCGCGGTCCCCTGGGTGGCAGGGAGGGCTCCTGTGTCCACGGACAGGTGCCCAGGGACCCTGTGGAACTGCTGTGACCTCTAAAGGGTGGGTCAGGTGAGCCGAGGGAGGCGTGTGCTTGGGAGCCTGAGTGCGCATGGGCGGCCCACGTATAGGCCCGAAAGGAGCCAGCCGCGGCTCGGAGAAAAGCCATCTCCTGGGGGCCTCCCCATGTTCTTCCATTCCTCAAGCGTGACCCCTTTACGGATGGAAGAAAAGGGGGATCTTCGCAGTGGTGGGTTCGGGCCAGAGGGCTCTGCGGGTTTGCCTCCACGTACACCAGGTGCCCGCACACCGGGCCCAGGTGTTTGAGCCCCGTGGAGGCAGAGGGCTGCTTATTGCTGGATGCAAGTGTCCTGCGGGGTAAAGTAACGGCATGGGCACTCCCCGGGCCACACAGGGCACCGGACCCTTAGAGAGTTCCATGGGAAATCCCCCGCCCATGCCCCCGGTACCCAAGTCTGTCCTTAGCACACTGTCTGTGTGGGGCTGAAAGTGCTGCTAGGCAGTGTGGCCTGTGGGAAATCGCGCGGTCCTCTGAGTGGCAGGGAGGGCTTCTGTTTCCCCGAACAGGTGCGCAGGGACCCTGTAAAACTGCTGTGACCTCTCAAGGTGGGTCATGTGACCCCTCAAGGGTGGGGCACGTGACCTCCCAAGGGTGGGTCACGAGACCCCTCAAGGGTGGGTCACGGGACCCCACAAGGGTGGGTAACGTGACCCCACAAGGGTGGGTCACGAGACCCCTCAAGGGTGGGTCACGGGACACCACAAGGGTGGGTCACGTGACCCCAAAAGGGTGGGTCACGAGAGCCCTCAGGGGTGGGTCACGTGACCCCTCAAGGGTGGGTCACGAGACCCCTCAGGGGTGGGACACGTGACCCCTCAAGGGTGGGTCACGAGACACCACAGGGGTTGGTCTCGTGACCCCTCCTGAGTGGGTCACGACCCCTCAGGGGTTGGTCACGTGACCCCTGAAGGGTGGGTCACGAGACCCCTCAGGGGTGGGTCACGTGACCCCTCAGGGGTGGGTCACGAGACCCCTCAGGGGTGGGTCACGTGACCCCTCAGGGGTGGGTCACGAGACCCCTCAGGGGTGGGTCACGTGACCCCTCAGGGGTGGGTCACGTGACCCCGCAGGGGTGGGTCACGAGACCCCGCAGGGGTGGGTCACGAGACCCCTTAGGTGTGGGTCACGTGACCCCTCAGGGTTGGGTCACGAGACCCCTCAGGGGTGGGTCACAAGACCCCTTAGGGGTGGGTCACGTGACCCCTCAAGGGTGGGTCACGAGACCCCTCAGGGGTGGGACACGTGACCCCTCAAGGGTGGGTCACGAGACACCACAGGGGTTGGTCTCGTGACCCCTCCTGAGTGGGTCACGACCCCTCAGGGGTTGGTCACGTGACCCCTCAAGGGTGGGTCCCGAGACCCCTCAGGGGTGGGTCACGTGACCCCTCAGGGGTGGGTCACGAGACCCCTCAGGGGTGGGTCACGTGACCCCTCAGGGGTGGGTCACGAGACCCCGCAGGGGTGGGTCACGAGACCCCTTAGGTGTGGGTCACGTGACCCCTCAGGGTTGGGTCACGAGACCCCTCAGGGGTGGGTCACGTGACCCCTCAAGGGTCGGTCAGGAGACACCTCAAGGGTGGGTCCCGTGACCCGAGGGAGGCCAGCGAGGGGAGCCTGAGTGCGCACGCGCGGCCCCCGTACAGGCCCAAAACGAGCCAGCCGCGGCTCGGAGAAAAGCCATCTCCTGGGGGCCTCCCCATGTTCTTCCACTCCTCAAGCGTGACCCCTTTACGGATGGAAGAAAAGTGGGATCTTCGCAGTGGTGGGGTCAGGCCTGAGGTGTCTGTTTGTTTGCCTCCATGTAGGCCAGTTGCTGGCACACCGGGTACAGGTGTCCCGGCCCCATGTGGCTAGAGGGCCGCTTATGGCAGGAATCAGGTCTCCTTCGGGGGTCAAGGGACAGCTTGGACACTCACAGGGCGAGAGAGGACGCCTGGCCATCAGACAGCCCCCTGGAAAATCCCCCGCCCAGGCCCCCGGTCCCCAAGTCTTTCCTGCGCACACTGTCTCTGAGGAGCTGGGAGAGCTGCTGGGAAGTGTGGCCCATGGGAAATCGCGCGGTCCCCTGGGTGGCAGAGAGGGCTCCTGTGTCCACGGACAGGTGCCCAGGGACCCTGTGGAACTGCTGTGACCTCTAAAGGGTGGGTCAGGTGAGCCGAGGGAGGCGTGTGCTTGGGAGCCTGAGTGCGCATGCGCGGCCCACGTATAGGCCCGAAACGAGCCAGCCGCGGCTTGGAGAAAAGCCATCTCCTGGGGCCTCCCAATGTTCCTCCACTCCTCAAGCGTCACCCCTTTAAGGATGGAAGAAAAGGGGGATCTTCGCAGTGGTGGGTTCGGGCCAGAGGGCTCTGCGGGTTTGCCTCCACGTACGCCAGGTGCTCGCACAACGGGCCCAGGTGTTTGAGCCCCGTGGAGGCAGAGGGCTGCTTATTGCTGGATGCAAGTGTCCTGCGGGGTAAAGTAACGGCATGGGCACTCCCCGGGCCACACAGGGTACCGGACCCTTAGAGAGTGCCATAGGAAATCCCCCGCCCATGCCCCCGGTACCCAAGTCTGTCCTTAGCACACTGTCTGTGCGGGGCTGAAGGTGCTGCTAGGCAGTGTGGCCTGTGGGAAATCGCGCATTCTTCTGAGTGGCAGGGAGGGCTTCTGTTTCCCCGAACAGGTGCGCAGGGACCCTGTAAAACTGCTGTGACCTCTCAAGGTGGGTCACGAGACCCCTCAGGGGTGGGTCACGTGACCACTCAAGGGTGGGTCACGTGACCCCTCAGGGGTTGGTCACGAGACCCCTCAGGGGTGGGTCACGAGACCCCTCAGGTGTGGGTCACGTGACCCCTCAAGGGTGGGTCACGAGACCCCTCAGGGGTGTGTCACGTGACCCCTCAGGTGTGGGTCACGTGACCCCTCAGGGGTGGGTCACGTGACCCCTCAGGGGTGGGTCACGTGACCCCTCAGGGGTGGGTCACGAGACCCCTTAGGTGTGGGTCACGTGACCCCTCAGGGTAGGGTCACGAGACCCCTCAGGGGTGGGTCACGTGACCCCTCAAGTGTCGGTCAGGAGACACCTCAAGGGTGGGTCCCGTGACCCGAGGGAGGCTTGCGTGGGGAGCCTGAGTGCGCACGCGCGGCCCCCGTATAGGCCCAAAACGAGCCAGCCGCGGCTCGGAGAAAAGCCATCTGCTGGGGGCCTCCCCATGTTCTTCCACTCCTCAAGCGTGACCCCTTTACGGATGGAAGAAAAGTGGGATCTTCGCAGTGGTGGGGTCAGGCCTGAGGTGTCTGTTTGTTTGCCTCCATGTAGGCCAGTTGCTGGCACACCGGGTCCACGTGTCCCGGCCCCATGTGGCTAGAGGGCCGCTTATGGCAGGAATCAGGTCTCCTGCGGGGGTCAAGGGACGGCTTGGACACTCACAGGGCGAGAGAGGACGCCTGGCCATCAGACAGCCCCCTGGAAAATCCCCCGCCCAGGCCCCCGGTCCCCAAGTCTTTCCTGCGCACACTGTCTCTGAGGAGCTGGGAGAGCTGCTGGGAAGTGTGGCCCATGGGAAATCGCGCGGTCCCCTGGGTGGCAGGGAGGGCTCCTGTGTCCACGGACAGGTGCCCAGGGACCCTGTGGAACTGCTGTGACCTCTAAAGGGTGGGTCAGGTGAGCCGAGGGAGGCGTGTGCTTGGGAGCCTGAGTGCGCATGCGCGGCCCACGTATAGGCCCGAAACGAGCCAGCCGCGGCTCGGAGAAAAGCCATCTCCTGGGGCCTCCCCATGTTCCTCCACTTCTCAAGCGTCACCCCTTTAAGGATGGAAGAAAAGGGGGATCTTCGCAGTGGTGGGTTCGGGCCAGAGGGCTCTGCGGGTTTGCCTCCACGTACGCCAGGTGCTCGCACCACGGGCCCAGGTGTTTGAGCCCCGTGGAGGCAGAGGGCTGCTTATTGCTGGATGATAGTGTCCTGCAGGGTTAAGGGACGGCGTGGGCACTCCCAGGGCAACAGAGGGCACCTGGCCTTTATAGAGTTCCCTGGAAAATTCCCCGCCCAGGCCCCTGGTCCACAAGTCTATCCTGAGCAAGTGTCTGTGCGAGGCTGGGAGTGCTTCCGGGCAGTGTTCCCCAGCGGAAATCGCGTGGTCCTCTAGGTGGCAGGGAGGGCTCCTGTGTCCACGGACAGGTGCCCAGGGACCCTGTGGAACTGCTGTGACCTCTAAAGGGTGGGTCATGTGAGCCGAGGGAGGCGTGTGCTTGGGAGCCTGAGTGCACATGCGCGGCCCACCTATAGGTCCGAAACGAGCCAGACTCGGCCCGGAGAAAAGCCATCTCCTGGGGGCCTCCCCATATTCTTCCACTCCTCAAGCATGACCCCTTTACAGATGGAAGAAAACGGGGTTCTTCGCAGTGGCGGGTTCGGGCCAGAGGGCTCTGCGGGTTTGCCTCCACGTACGCCAGGTGCCCGCACACCGGGCCCAGGTGTTTGAGCCCCGTGGAGGCAGAGGGCTGCTTATTGCTGGATGCAAGTGTCCTGCGGGGTAAAGTAACGGCATGGGCACTCCCCGGGCCACACAGGGTACCGGACCCTTAGAGAGTGCCATGGGAAATCCCCCGCCCATGCCCCCGGTACCCAAGTCTGTCCTTAGCACACTGTCTGTGCGGGGCTGAAGGTGCTGCTAGGCAGTGTGGCCTGTGGGAAATCGCGCATTCCTCTGAGTGGCAGGGAGGGCTTCTGTTTCCCCGAACAGGTGCGCAGGGACCCTGTAAAACTGCTGTGACCTCTCAAGGTGGGTCACGAGACCCCTCAGGGGTGGGTCACGTGACCACTCAAGGGTGGGTCACGTGACCCCTCAGGGGTTGGTCACGTGACCCCTCAGGGGTGTGTCACGAGACCCCTCAGGTGTGGGTCACGTGACACCTCAAGGGTGGGTCACGAGACCCCTCAGGTGTGGGTCACGTGACCCCTCAGGGGTTGGTCACGTGACCCCTCAGGGGTGGGTCACGTGACCCCTCAGGGGTGGATCACGTGACCCCTCAGGGGTGGGTCACGTGACCCCTCAGGGGTGGGTCACGAGACACCTTAGGTGTGGGTCACGTGACCCCACAGGGTAGGGTCACGAGACCCCTCAGGGGTGGGTCACGTGACCCCTCAAGGGTCGGTCAGGAGACACCTCAAGGGTGGGTCCCGTACCCGAGGGAGGCTTGCGTGGGGAGCCTGAGTGCGCACGCGCGGCCCCCGTATAGGCCCAAAACGAGCCAGCCGCGGCTCGGAGAAAAGCCATCTCCTGGGGCCTCCCCATGTTCCTCCACTCCTCAAGCGTCACCCCTTTAAGGATGGAAGAAAAGGGGGATCTTCGCAGTGGTGGGTTCGGGCCAGAGGGCTCTGCGGGTTTGCCTCCACGTACGCCAGGTGCTCGCACAACGGGCCCAGGTGTTTGAGCCCCGTGGAGGCAGAGGGCTGCTTATTGCTGGATGCAAGTGTCCTGCGGGGTAAAGTAACGGCATGGGCACTCCCCGGGCCACACAGGGTACCGGACCCTTAGAGAGTGCCATGGGATATCCCCCGCCCATGCCCCCGGTACCCAAGTCTGTCCTTAGCACACTGTCTGTGCGGGGCTGAAGGTGCTGCTAGGCAGTGTGGCCTGTGGGAAATCGCGCATTCCTCTGAGTGGCAGGGAGGGCTTCTGTTTCCCCGAACAGGTGCGCAGGGACCCTGTAAAACTGCTGTGACCTCTCAAGGTGGGTCACGAGACCCCTCAGGGGTGGGTCACGTGACCACTCAAGGGTGGGTCACGTGACCCCTCAGGGGTTGGTCACGAGACCCCTCAGGGGTGGGTCACGAGACCCCTCAGGTGTGGGTCACGTGACCCCTCAAGGGTGGGTCACGAGACCCCTCAGGGGTGGGTCACGTGACCCCTCAAGGGTGGGTCACGAGACCCCTCAGGGGTGGGTCACGTGACCCCTCAGGGGTGGGTCACGTGACCCCTCAGGGATGGGTCACAAGACCCCTTAGGGGTGGGTCACGTGACCCCTCAGGGTTGGGTCACGTGACCCCTCAGGGTTGGGTCACGTGACCCCTCAAGGATCGGTCAGGAGACACCTCAAGGGTGGGTCCCGTGACCCGAGGGAGGCATGCGTGGGGAGCCTGAGTGCGCACGCGCGGCCCCCGTATAGGCCCAAAACGAGCCAGCCGCGGCTCGGAGAAAAGCCATCTGCTGGGGGCCTCCCCATGTTCTTCCACTCCTCAAGCGTGACCCCTTTACGGATGGAAGAAAAGTGGGATCTTCGCAGTGGTGGGGTCAGGCCTGAGGTGTCTGTTTGTTTGCCTCCATGTAGGCCAGTTGGTGGCACACCGGGTCCAGGTGTCCCGGCCCCATGTGGCTAGAGGGCCGCTTATGGCAGGAATCAGGTCTCCTGCGGGGGTCAAGGGACGGCTTGGACACTCACAGGGCGAGAGAGGACGCCTGGCCATCAGACAGCCCCCTGGAAAATCCCCCGCCCAGGCCCCCGGTCCCCAAGTCTTTCCTGCGCACACTGTCTCTGAGGAGCTGGGAGAGCTGCTGGGAAGTGTGGCCCATGGGAAATCGCGCGGTCCCCTGGGTGGCAGGGAGGGCTCCTGTGTCCACGGACAGGTGCCCAGGGACCCTGTGGAACTGCTGTGACCTCTAAAGGGTGGGTCAGGTGAGCCGAGGGAGGCGTGTGCTTGGGAGCCTGAGTGCGCATGGGCGGCCCACGTATAGGCCCGAAAGGAGCCAGCCGCGGCTCGGAGAAAAGCCATCTCCTGGGGGCCTCCCCATGTTCTTCCATTCCTCAAGCGTGACCCCTTTACGGATGGAAGAAAAGGGGGATCTTCGCAGTGGTGGGTTCGGGCCAGAGGGCTCTGCGGGTTTGCCTCCACGTACACCAGGTGCCCGCACACCGGGCCCAGGTGTTTGAGCCCCGTGGAGGCAGAGGGCTGCTTATTGCTGGATGCAAGTGTCCTGCGGGGTAAAGTAACGGCATGGGCACTCCCCGGGCCACACAGGGCACCGGACCCTTAGAGAGTTCCATGGGAAATCCCCCGCCCATGCCCCCGGTACCCAAGTCTGTCCTTAGCACACTGTCTGTGTGGGGCTGAAAGTGCTGCTAGGCAGTGTGGCCTGTGGGAAATCGCGCGGTCCTCTGAGTGGCAGGGAGGGCTTCTGTTTCCCCGAACAGGTGCGCAGGGACCCTGTAAAACTGCTGTGACCTCTCAAGGTGGGTCATGTGACCCCTCAAGGGTGGGGCACGTGACCTCCCAAGGGTGGGTCACGAGACCCCTCAAGGGTGGGTCACGGGACCCCACAAGGGTGGGTAACGTGACCCCACAAGGGTGGGTCACGAGACCCCTCAAGGGTGGGTCACGGGACACCACAAGGGTGGGTCACGTGACCCCAAAAGGGTGGGTCACGAGACCCCTCAGGGGTGGGTCACGTGACCCCTCAAGGGTGGGTCACGAGACCCCTCAGGGGTGGGACACGTGACCCCTCAAGGGTGGGTCACGAGACACCACAGGGGTTGGTCTCGTGACCCCTCCTGAGTGGGTCACGACCCCTCAGGGGTTGGTCACGTGACCCCTCAAGGGTGGGTCACGAGACCCCTCAGGGGTGGGTCACGTGACCCCTCAGGGGTGGGTCACGAGACCCCTCAGGGGTGGGTCACGTGACCCCTCAGGGGTGGGTCACGAGACCCCTCAGGGGTGGGTCACGTGACCCCTCAGGGGTGGGTCACGTGACCCCGCAGGGGTGGGTCACGAGACCCCGCAGGGTTGGGTCACGTGACCCCTCAGGTGTGGGTCACGTGACCCCTCAAGGATCGGTCAGGAGACACCTCAAGGGTGGGTCCCGTGACCCGAGGGAGGCATGCGTGGGGAGCCTGAGTGCGCACGCGCGGCCCCCGTATAGGCCCAAAACGAGCCAGCCGCGGCTCGGAGAAAAGCCATCTGCTGGGGGCCTCCCCATGTTCTTCCACTCCTCAAGCGTGACCCCTTTACGGATGGAAGAAAAGTGGGATCTTCGCAGTGGTGGGGTCAGGCCTGAGGTGTCTGTTTGTTTGCCTCCATGTAGTCCAGTTGGTGGCACACCGGGTCCAGGTGTCCCGGCCCCAT
The DNA here is from genome assembly GCF_022682495.2 of Desmodus rotundus. Taxonomy (NCBI): domain Eukaryota; kingdom Metazoa; phylum Chordata; class Mammalia; order Chiroptera; family Phyllostomidae; genus Desmodus; species Desmodus rotundus. The sequence goes on from NW_026527188.1 coordinate 172,424, forward strand.
GTGGCTAGAGGGCCGCTTATGGCAGGAATCAGGTCTCCTGCGGGGGTCAAGGGACGGCTTGGACACTCACAGGGCGAGAGAGGACGCCTGGCCATCAGACAGCCCCCTGGAAAATCCCCCGCCCAGGCCCCCGGTCCCCAAGTCTTTCCTGCGCACACTGTCTCTGAGGAGCTGGGAGAGCTGCTGGGAAGTGTGGCCCATGGGAAATCGCGCGGTCCCCTGGGTGGCAGGGAGGGCTCCTGTGTCCACGGACAGGTGCCCAGGGACCCTGTGGAACTGCTGTGACCTCTAAAGGGTGGGTCAGGTGAGCCGAGGGAGGCGTGTGCTTGGGAGCCTGAGTGTGCATGCGCGGCCCACGTATAGGCCCGAAACGAGCCAGCCGCGGCTCGGAGAAAAGCCATCTCCTGGGGCCTCCCCATGTTCCTCCACTCCTCAAGCGTCACCCCTTTAAGGATGGAAGAAAAGGGGGATCTTCGCAGTGGTGGGTTCGGGCCAGAGGGCTCTGCGGGTTTGCCTCCACGTACGCCAGGTGCTCGCACAACGGGCCCAGGTGTTTGAGCCCCGTGGAGGCAGAGGGCTGCTTATTGCTGGATGCAAGTGTCCTGCGGGGTAAAGTAACGGCATGGGCACTCCCCGGGCCACACAGGGTACCGGACCCTTAGAGAGTGCCATAGGAAATCCCCCGCCCATGCCCCCGGTACCCAAGTCTGTCCTTAGCACACTGTCTGTGCGGGGCTGAAGGTGCTGCTAGGCAGTGTGGCCTGTGGGAAATCGCGCATTCCTCTGAGTGGCAGGGAGGGCTTCTGTTTCCCCGAACAGGTGCGCAGGGACCCTGTAAAACTGCTGTGACCTCTCAAGGTGGGTCACGAGACCCCTCAGGGGTGGGTCACGTGACCACTCAAGGGTGGGTCACGTGACCCCTCAGGGGTTGGTCACGAGACCCCTCAGGGGTGGGTCACGAGACCCCTCAGGTGTGGGTCACGTGACCCCTCAAGGGTGGGTCACGAGACCCCTCAGGGGTGGGTCACGTGACCCCTCAAGGGTGGGTCACGAGACCCCTCAGGGGTGGGTCACGTGACCCCTCAGGGGTGGGTCACGTGACCCCTCAGGGGTGGGTCACAAGACCCCTTAGGGGTGGGTCACGTGACCCCTCAGGGTTGGGTCACGTGACCCCTCAGGTGTGGGTCACGTGACCCCTCAAGGATCGGTCAGGAGACACCTCAAGGGTGGGTCCCGTGACCCGAGGGAGGCATGCGTGGGGAGCCTGAGTGTGCACGCGCGGCCCCCGTATAGGCCCAAAACGAGCCAGCCGCGGCTCGAAGAAAAGCCATCTGCTGGGGGCCTCCCCATGTTCTTCCACTCCTCAAGCGTGACCCCTTTACGGATGGAAGAAAAGTGGGATCTTCGCAGTGGTGGGGTCAGGCCTGAGGTGTCTGTTTGTTTGCCTCCATGTAGGCCAGTTGGTGGCACACCGGGTCCAGGTGTCCCGGCCCCATGTGGCTAGAGGGCCGCTTATGGCAGGAATCAGGTCTCCTGCGGGGGTCAAGGGACGGCTTGGACACTCACAGGGCGAGAGAGGACGCCTGGCCATCAGACAGCCCCCTGGAAAATCCCCCGCCCAGGCCCCCGGTCCCCAAGTCTTTCCTGCGCACACTGTCTCTGAGGAGCTGGGAGAGCTGCTGGGAAGTGTGGCCCAATGGGAAATCGCGCGGTCCCCTGGGTGGCAGGGAGGGCTCCTGTGTCCACGGACAGGTGCCCAGGGACCCTGTGGAACTGCTGTGACCTCTAAAGGGTGGGTCAGGTGAGCCGAGGGAGGCGTGTGCTTGGGAGCCTGAGTGCGCATGGGCGGCCCACGTATAGGCCCGAAAGGAGCCAGCCGCGGCTCGGAGAAAAGCCATCTCCTGGGGGCCTCCCCATGTTCTTCCATTCCTCAAGCGTGACCCCTTTACGGATGGAAGAAAAGGGGGATCTTCGCAGTGGTGGGTTCGGGCCAGAGGGCTCTGCGGGTTTGCCTCCACGTACACCGGTGCCCGCACACCGGGCCCAGGTGTTTGAGCCCCGTGGAGGCAGAGGGCTGCTTATTGCTGGATGCAAGTGTCCTGCGGGGTAAAGTAACGGCATGGGCACTCCCCGGGCCACACAGGGCACCGGACCCTTAGAGAGTTCCATGGGAAATCCCCCGCCCATGCCCCCGGTACCCAAGTCTGTCCTTAGCACACTGTCTGTGTGGGGCTGAAAGTGCTGCTAGGCAGTGTGGCCTGTGGGAAATCGCGCGGTCCTCTGAGTGGCAGGGAGGGCTTCTGTTTCCCCGAACAGGTGCGCAGGGACCCTGTAAAACTGCTGTGACCTCTCAAGGTGGGTCATGTGACCCCTCAAGGGTGGGGCACGTGACCTCCCAAGGGTGGGTCACGAGACCCCTCAAGGGTGGGTCACGGGACCCCACAAGGGTGGGTAACGTGACCCCACAAGGGTGGGTCACGAGACCCCTCAAGGGTGGGTCACGGGACACCACAAGGGTGGGTCACGTGACCCCAAAAGGGTGGGTCACGAGAGCCCTCAGGTGTGGGTCACGTGACCCCTCAAGGGTGGGTCACGAGACCCCTCAGGGGTGGGACACGTGACCCCTCAAGGGTGGGTCACGAGACACCACAGGGGTTGGTCTCGTGACCCCTCCTGAGTGGGTCACGACCCCTCAGGGGTTGGTCACGTGACCCCTGAAGGGTGGGTCACGAGACCCCTCAGGGGTGGGTCACGTGACCCCTCAGGGGTGGGTCACGAGACCCCTCAGGGGTGGGTCACGTGACCCCTCAGGGGTGGGTCACGAGACCCCTCAGGGGTGGGTCACGTGACCCCTCAGGGGTGGGTCACGTGACCCCGCAGGGGTGGGTCACGAGACCCCGCAGGGGTGGGTCACGAGACCCCTTAGGTGTGGGTCACGTGACCCCTCAGGGTTGGGTCACGAGACCCCTCAGGGGTGGGTCACAAGACCCCTTAGGGGTGGGTCACGTGACCCCTCAAGGGTGGGTCACGAGACCCCTCAGGGGTGGGACACGTGACCCCTCAAGGGTGGGTCACGAGACACCACAGGGGTTGGTCTCGTGACCCCTCCTGAGTGGGTCACGACCCCTCAGGGGTTGGTCACGTGACCCCTCAAGGGTGGGTCCCGAGACCCCTCAGGGGTGGGTCACGTGACCCCTCAGGGGTGGGTCACGAGACCCCTCAGGGGTGGGTCACGTGACCCCTCAGGGGTGGGTCACGAGACCCCGCAGGGGTGGGTCACGAGACCCCTTAGGTGTGGGTCACGTGACCCCTCAGGGTTGGGTCACGAGACCCCTCAGGGGTGGGTCACGTGACCCCTCAAGGGTCGGTCAGGAGACACCTCAAGGGTGGGTCCCGTGACCCGAGGGAGGCCAGCGAGGGGAGCCTGAGTGCGCACGCGCGGCCCCCGTACAGGCCCAAAACGAGCCAGCCGCGGCTCGGAGAAAAGCCATCTCCTGGGGGCCTCCCCATGTTCTTCCACTCCTCAAGCGTGACCCCTTTACGGATGGAAGAAAAGTGGGATCTTCGCAGTGGTGGGGTCAGGCCTGAGGTGTCTGTTTGTTTGCCTCCATGTAGGCCAGTTGCTGGCACACCGGGTACAGGTGTCCCGGCCCCATGTGGCTAGAGGGCCGCTTATGGCAGGAATCAGGTCTCCTTCGGGGGTCAAGGGACAGCTTGGACACTCACAGGGCGAGAGAGGACGCCTGGCCATCAGACAGCCCCCTGGAAAATCCCCCGCCCAGGCCCCCGGTCCCCAAGTCTTTCCTGCGCACACTGTCTCTGAGGAGCTGGGAGAGCTGCTGGGAAGTGTGGCCCATGGGAAATCGCGCGGTCCCCTGGGTGGCAGAGAGGGCTCCTGTGTCCACGGACAGGTGCCCAGGGACCCTGTGGAACTGCTGTGACCTCTAAAGGGTGGGTCAGGTGAGCCGAGGGAGGCGTGTGCTTGGGAGCCTGAGTGCGCATGCGCGGCCCACGTATAGGCCCGAAACGAGCCAGCCGCGGCTCGGAGAAAAGCCATCTCCTGGGGCCTCCCAATGTTCCTCCACTCCTCAAGCGTCACCCCTTTAAGGATGGAAGAAAAGGGGGATCTTCGCAGTGGTGGGTTCGGGCCAGAGGGCTCTGCGGGTTTGCCTCCACGTACGCCAGGTGCTCGCACAACGGGCCCAGGTGTTTGAGCCCCGTGGAGGCAGAGGGCTGCTTATTGCTGGATGCAAGTGTCCTGCGGGGTAAAGTAACGGCATGGGCACTCCCCGGGCCACACAGGGTACCGGACCCTTAGAGAGTGCCATAGGAAATCCCCCGCCCATGCCCCCGGTACCCAAGTCTGTCCTTAGCACACTGTCTGTGCGGGGCTGAAGGTGCTGCTAGGCAGTGTGGCCTGTGGGAAATCGCGCATTCTTCTGAGTGGCAGGGAGGGCTTCTGTTTCCCCGAACAGGTGCGCAGGGACCCTGTAAAACTGCTGTGACCTCTCAAGGTGGGTCACGAGACCCCTCAGGGGTGGGTCACGTGACCACTCAAGGGTGGGTCACGTGACCCCTCAGG